>NW_024387380.1:0-14747 GCF_900408965.1 Simochromis diagramma
CCCCGCTGACTGATCAACAGTACAGAAAGCTAAAAAAAAAAAATAACAGACTGGTTGCAGACAAAATGTGGGAAAAAGAGAAGCTCCATCAACCAATACTGGAGGATTTTTGCTACCATTATTAGGGGCTGCCATACCTTCATCACCAGTCTTATAGCAAACAGGTGAAAATGGAGCACACACAAAAATGTTTTGGTCCTGCAGCATCAGTTGGACATGTTAAAACCATCACAGCAACAACATACAGGCTCCGTCAGACGATTAGAGCAAAACGAGCGAGACAAAGCTATGGTTGAAGTGCTGCAGCTGCAGATTTGGATGTGTATGAGAGGCTAAAAAGTATTCTGCCATTCTTCAGAGATACCGTTCACTTGTGAAACAAGGCATGAGTGAAAAAAATGGTGCTAACACTATCTTTGCCTTCTGAAACCGGTCAGGATGCCTCTGACCGCCAAAGCATGTTGGGTGGCGACAGACAAAAAGACATGTTTGGGATGAGATTTTGTCCTATATGGCAAAAAGGAGGCAGAAAAAATGCAGAGCTTATTTTAAACAGCGCTCACTCGTGCGTCGGGAGTTTTCTTGGATGATAGGGGTGAGATTATTATTGACAACCAGAGAAGTCAGGAGGGTTCGCATCTCTAGGATTTGATCCAAAGTGCAACAGCAACACGTAGAGCAACAGATGTTTCATGGCCTGCATGGTGGTCGACATTTTTAAAAAAACACTCGCCCCGGCTTAAATGTTCCTCTGTCCTGCTTTTCCCTAATGCTGAGGTGAGGAGGAACTATTAGCCAATATAAAGGCGACACTGGCGACCCGAGTGTGGAAACAAATGGTTTGCACAAGAAGAGGGTCACTGAGTGATCAAAGCTTATTTACCACCATAAAAAATCAAGGCAGAGTAGAAGCGGATGGATCGATTTTTAATGAATTTTAAAATTATGGTTTGTTTTTCTTATGCTTGAAAAAAAGATCATTTAGCCTCGCATTTGTTTCCCTTTTTATATACCTACTACTTATGTGTTTTTTTCTTATTTATGTCTATATTGTTTTGTTAAACAGATGACAGTTTTACCCTTTTTACTACTTTTTGAACTCTATGCTGATGTTTAAAGATTGTATTTTTACTAAATAATGTTTTTAACAATGAGGTGAAAATAAATACCAGATGAAACGATATTCTCTTATGTTATCTTTTATTATTTGTTACTTGAATCAGTATCCGCACTGCACACAATCAAAGTTATTTTCAAAACATGCAGAAACAGGTCTTATTTTGTTAACAAAATGACAACCATTGCATCGTTACAAACAAGGTTATCACTGTACATATTAATTAGTCTTGAATAAGACGCTCCTTTTTGGACATGATATAGAAAAAGCACACAGTGTTGTCCGCAGGTTACTGAAAAGTCCTTCTGAACCTGTCTCCCAGAATACGATATCCGAGCGGTGTTTTTAAAAGAAAAAGTTTTATCTCGGGTGAAAACGTATCAGGTGAGTTACCGAAGCTGTCAAAAAAGTGCCCTTGCTTGTCTTTGTGATATAGAACGCCAACCAGTGCTTCCCAGGTAAGTCTGATGGATCTGTATTCACAATGCCCATGCATGGATATCTGATGGGCTTTGTTGGCAGCTGGTCACATGCTAAGACGCCTAGAAGATGAGCCCTGTTACTAATCCTTTTAACAACGCTGGTTAGTTCTATTGTATTCATTTTGAATCTTTAGTAGTCGTCCAGCAGCACTTGTCTCATATTAGATATTTCGATGACTGAATCAAATACAGAGTAACACACCAGGTTCATTGTTCGGGGTAGCAGATTTCTGAAACGGGTTTCCAGCCTCACGTTCCCTGTTTGAACTAACGATACATTCCCTGAATGTCCTTCATCAGCTTCCAGATTGAAACAGAATAATGTGTAGCCAAAGTCCTCACGTGTTATGGCCAATGGTCTATCCTTTAAATGTCTTCCAGTGGTTTGTATCAGCTGATAAAATTCTCTGGTGTAGTGTTTTCTCTGAAAATTTGGCTGGAATTGTTTTGGCCGGATACGACTGTCCATCAGCGTATAAACACATGAATTCTATATCACAGTTTTAAAATTAAATGGATTACGTGTAAAAGAACCAGGATAAGCTTCGTTATCCACGAAGGCGATGATGACAAACTTAGGCAACCTGCCCATAAATAAATTAGTTGATATTCTTGCCCCAGCAGGTGTGGAGAAGGTCTTTAAAGAAACTCTGTCTACAGCATATTTTGCATTTGCATGATGCAGCGCCTTGCCGTGTGCCAGCCTGACACTTGGTGAGACACTGATTCTTTTCACAAATAAGCTGGCAGAGACGATTTTAACTTGATACGCGGTGTTAGCTCCAGTCATGAGAGCAAATTCGTCTTTAGAGCGCACAAATTTCAGCGACAGATCGATTCCATTAAGTAATATTTTCTTGAAAAACCAGGTCTGCGTGTACTGGAGCAATCAATTCAACAATACTGCTATTCGCTGTATAAGTACCTCTGGTCACCAGACCCTGGCTCTCCCCTTCTATACATGTATCATTCATGTGCGAGGCTGTGTCTGTACAGAATAAAGCGCTGCTGAACTGTGTGTCTAAAGTCTGCTTATTATAATTGATAAGACATTCTATTATGCCTCTGTATGGATACGTGTTGGATGATTGGCTCATCAAGCGATCCCCCAAATTTACATCTACCTGACTAAATAAGGTGCAACCTGGATAATTAACAAGTCCCACGTTTGCATCCCTGCCTAAGTTTGTGCCGTCAGCATCTGTGATTCTTACTCGTGTGTAGATATAGGAATCGTTTAGATCCAGGTAATCCTCTCCGGACGATGAGATTTAAACTCGATTGGACCTCCGTCTGTGATTGCAGAAACTGGCGGAATTTCAATAAAGGTCGTTTTCGCTATGGACGTTTGTGTGTATGGGACAGTAAAAAGATCGAGCTCTGTTTTTAGACATTCTCTGATTGGTTGTGTAACAGAACCATTTAGAAGATGTCACATGCTGTAGTTTTTGAACGACTGGTTCTGGGTCTTTTCACTCCGCGTGGTTGTCTCCGTTTGGTGGCTTTCCTGGCAGGTTTTGTCGTTTTACGCTTTTTAGGCGGCGGCGTATAACGCATGCGTGCAGTGGGAGGGGTCTTAGAAGGTTTGGGTGTATACACATACAAGCCATTGCCATCCTGCTCAGTAGATGTTGGCTTGGTTATGTTGGATATCACATCAGACACTATGCCTGATGCTGCTGTTTTTAGGTGGGGTTTGACTATGCTGACTCCTTTTTTAAACAACAGTACAGCAATTCTAAACAGGCTGCTGAACAAACCTCCCAGACCTGGTCCCAATATAACCATTCAATTCGCCACCAGCCTGAGCTTGACAAACACCTTCCCGTATAAAAAGGGTATGTGTTGATTTTGGTTGTCTTTCAAATCAATTTCTATGTCATGGATTAAGGATTTCGAGACTGGTGTGTAGTGTGGGCTGTCAAATTGAAGAATGGCTACCCGACGGTCATCGTCTGTTATATTTATTGCTCTTAATAGCTGCGCATGGGCGTCACCCACAAGCTGGTAATCAACGATATCTGCATAAATAAAAATGTTCTATTTTCCGCCGTATACGTCTGCAGGATGTGGTGCGTATGTGTTTTTATAATGAAGTACAAACGGGTCTTCTGATTTGAATCCTAAGATTCCTGCCAGTCTCCCTCTAAATGTGAGAACTGTGCCCCTAGGGCCCATAACACTAACATAGTTACTAACTTCACTGTATTGTGTTTTAATGTCGGTGTTATGTTTTAATGTTTTATTATCTGCGCCACAGATGCATAATGCCCCACAGACAGCTCAATCACGGTTATGGACAATGCTCCATCTTTGACTGGATCATAAATTTCCACTCGCGAATCTGATTGTGGAAAAGACAACCATAGTCTTGGGTGTTGAAATTCTATAACACCGACCTCATACGGTTCATTTAAAACAATAGGTTTTGCTAGCTTTGTTCTAAAATTAGATTTCTTATTGCCTGGATAAACATGTGCTGAAGCATTCGAGAAGAGGCTCACATAAAAGCCTGCGTTGTTGTTGTTCGTTTTATCCATTCCTTCCTTCCTTCCTCAGTCTTTGTCTAGTGCAGAATGAAAGTATGCAGAGCTGCGGCGTCTCTGTTAATCACACTTCAACGATGTCTTTTTCAGGGATCCATGAATTCAAATGAGAAGGCCAACCGAGCCATTTGACCAGCGCTAACTTTTTTCGGTCCTCTTTTTTTCTGCCAAGTATTTTCTCTATTTGAAACCTTTTGTTTTTGTCAGTAGTCACCTGCTGTATCTCAGGTTCATAAAATACACCTTTCACCGCAGCTCCTGTGAGATCCTCTAGTTTGTATACGGGAGGGTCTCTTCCTAAACGCTCCTTTATGGTAAAGCACTCGTCTGTGTAGGTCTGATGGTAACCCTTTCAGAATATGCCTCGTAGTTTAGATATTCTCTCTGTATCGCCCACATTAAATTTAAAAGTCACCGGTTTTTGGGGTTTCATTTTGTACAGGGTGTTAAAGACTGCTTTCTCAGTATCTTTGCACACCTCGGTGGGGGTCATTTTGATAGAGCTGTGATAAGACAGGTTATAGGACTGTACAAGATCTTGGATCACATTAACATATCTTTGCGAGTTAACTGATGTTAAGTATTTCCACATTTTCCCCTTTAAGGTGCGGTTAAAACGCTCTACCACACATGATTTCATTTCACTAAAGGTTGAAAAATGTGTGATGTTATGCTGCTCCATTAGTTTTTTAAAATGTTTATTATAAAATTCCTTCCCTAAATCTGTTTGGAGTTTTTCAGGCACAAGGCCCTCTCTCAGAATATCACCAAAAGCCTCAGCAACAGCCTGTCCTGTCTTGGTTTCAAGGCACCTAACCCATGCATACTTAGAAAACACATCTATGCATGTCAATAAGTACCTAACATTATCATTATCTGCAGAATATTCACGCATGTCAACCAAATCAGCTTGAAACTGTTTGTCAATCCCGTTAACCAAAACTCTATTTCTGTATCCTTGCATTTCTGTATCCTCTATCCTTGCAGGTTTATGAAGAGTATATGTGTCATCTCCTTTTAAAAACGCTCCACGTCAGGTAATGACGGCTTTAAGCCTGTTGCCTCACTGACAGCGATACGGAGCTTCTTTACACTTCCTAAACCCCCTGGGTGTGCAGGGTTGTTATATATTTTTCTCAGCGTGTTTTCCATAATCACTTTGACCAAACACAAACACAAATGACCAGAAAAAAGTGTTAGCATACGTTTTTATTTAATTTTCTGTGTAGTGCACAGTAAGGTTTTTATAACAGATGTACATTAAATCTTGTGTCTCCCAGACCAGTAGTTTCCAATCAGCGCTGATTTAACTCCGCGGGTGTGATGATTGGTGAAGGAAATCTCGGTCCCGGTTTTCTCCGTGGATCGGGTTTCCTCCAAGGCGTGAGCACCGATAAGCAGAGTTTTGTCCTTTCCTTATAAGATTCCTAATTATTCAAAGTAACACTCAGGTATGCCGTTCAGCAGGTTAGTTACAGCGCCGGGAGTAGCTTGGGAGAACAAAATGACACAGAAACTGCTTCAGGTTACTCTTCCAAAATCAACTCAAAGGTTTATTCAGTATACAACAGTTTATATAGAGGAAAAAAAAGGTTCGTGTGTCAGCAGGTTCTCAGTTCAAACCGGTACAGACCAAATAAGGAAACGTCTTCCTGCCTCCTGAGCAAAGAAGTATCCTTTGTATAGTTTATCAGTTCAGCTACAATTTATGATCATCCCAGCAAAATACACTCCTAGACACAGAATACAGAGTTCTTTCATTAGTGAATTCTGAAACAAACCACGTGGCCTTTAACAAGCTCTTTTCTAAAGGATAAGGAAGGGAGGATGGGAGTAAGGAAGTGGTCTCGTCTCTGTGGTATTTTCGACCTTGGGGTACCAGCCTGTGAGTCTTACACATCAATTCTTGGGTCACAGAGAAAGAGAAAAACAACTAGTAAATGGGCCTTATTGAGTAACAGTTTTCCTGTATAATATCACTATAAAACAATATCCTGTAAATGCTACCATGGTATCAAAATATCACAACAATTGGTATTTAGCAGGTATCCGACATTCTCATCAGTGGTGCAAACAATGTGCGGCACTGATCTCAGTTCACACAGAAGACACTCTGCAGTGCTGATGATTTGTGCTTTAGCCTCACTGACACTGTATGAGCAAACAAACAGACGGATGGCCGGGATGAATCGGGGCGTCCGGAGCTTTTCCATCACCTCATCATAGCAGGTCTCGAAGAAAAACACAGGCAGTTCAAACAGGCAACTGTGTTGTAACTGGCTGGGGTGACCGGATTGGCATCCATAACATATCTCCTGCACGTACTCATTCAGTGCCATCGACAGCAGGTGGAAGGTTGCGAGTTTAATGTTGAGTTCCGTTTCCTCAGACGGGTGTGATCCTGCAGAGTCCTGTGAGCATCCTGGAGAGGGGGGCGGAGTCGGTGGGGTCTGGTGTTAGAGTGAATTGTTAAATGTTTGTCATTTTTATGTTTACCATTTGTACATTGTTTTAACTCTGATGAAAGAAATTCCACTGTCCTTCCCCCCAGATTCTCGAGGATCAAGGTGGGGGGCTGTAGTCTTTTATCACAGACACATCCTTGTGCTTCTTTTGATGTAACCTTCCTGCGTTTACGACCCTTTGGTCAGCAGGAGGTCTGACACACACACACACACACACACACACTCTTACAGAAGTTCACACATATACATACAATGCCTTGTCTGGGCGTGGCTTTGTTCTGACGTGTTTTGTGTGAACGGTCTCTCAATAAAAGGCAGCAGGAGGAGGAGGATCTGGAGGTCATTTTCGTGGTGGCCTCCCTTGCGCAAATAAATCGATCGACTGTCTTGTTTTCTTCATGATGAATAAGTCTCTAGAATTCGCAGGGCTTGTGGAAACAGACCCAACATCTGGATTAGCAGTGCTGGAGGGGGAGACTCTGAGCGGTCCACAACATGGCAGATGTTGTCTGTAGCCACGAGTTGTCCACGATAAAGCATATTGAATGGCCTGTCTAACATTGTTAGAATTCTCCTTTGGGTTAGTTTCATTACTCAATCGGGACATTTATTTGGAAAAAGAAAAAAAAAAAGAAGAAAATTAAAAAAAAAAAATCCTCATAGTTTACATTTACAAATATCAATACTGAATGTTACGTCCCTCTGCAGCTGCTAATCGTCTCAGTGTTTTCAGCTGGTGCTAATTGGCCACACCTAGTCAGGCGTGGATAAAAGCATACCTGAGGCAAGCTTCCCGGCAGTGCACTAGTCTTTGCCAACCTGGTTTTCCATTTTAGGATGAAACCTCTTCTCACCCACACTCTGTTATTCATCTCTGTTTTTATGTTGCGGCTTTTGAGCCGGGTCGTAACACTGAAGATTACAAAGATCAACATTAAGACCAGTCTGTGCATTCAAAGCAGTGACAGAAAAGAGTGTGGGGCATTAACCCCCACTCACTGAAATGGCATCCAAGATGCTTTCATAACTTTAAGAAAAGGAAAGAAAAAAGGCAATAAAATGCAACAGCCTTTATATTTGGTTTTATTTGTAGAGTAAATGTAATGACATACATACATACGTGGAAAAAAACAAAACACAAAAACTGACGCCCTTGCTTTAAATGCACATATATAAAAGTTATTTTTAATAATTTCTACTTTTTGTTGTCCTGATGACGCAGTCGTTCACCTGCATGTGGTGCAATCCAATTAGGCTGTCAGTAGTACTTCAGGTCTCCCAGCCCTTTGCCAGACAGGAGGAGACACCAACCCCCAGGTAACTCAAACAAAGATGTATTAATATAAGATAAAACAGAGCTTTGACCTTGCAAGGTTAATATGTGTGCACGCCATATAAACATTGGAAGGTGTGATGGAAAAATGAATACATTTAATAAAGAAACGATATTGAACAATAAATAGAATGTTTTAAAGTAGTGACTGTAAATTAAACTAAAGTTAATCAACGGGTGGTGAGGTGTGGAGCTTACCATGTGTGGCATGCCATCACACATGGCAACTGTCATGACCAACTCAGCGTGGAAACCTGAGATGAACCTAAAAAGTAGAAAACTCAGGGATTTTTAATAATTTCTACTTTTTGTTGGCAGTCGCTGTCCTGATGATGCAGTCGTTCACCTGTGGGGGAGAAAACAAAATTATCAAAAATGTTAAAGTTACAGTGAAACTTCAAATCATTGTACAATTCAGTGGTATTTATACTGTAAACTTAATCCCTATGCTGTAAACTGACATGTAACTCTAGGAATCACTCATTTCATCCACCTTTGCCACCATTTTCCACATTAATTAGAAGATGAAATGAATCGATTAGCTCAAAGAAATTCCACTGCAGACGAGTGTTTTGGTGGTTAAACTGCAAAGCAAGCCACGCACATTGTGCAGGCCACTTCTGTGGGCGCTATCAGGGATTTATGTGACTAGTCGACTAATTGTCACTAGTCTGTATCAGACTTACCAGTCGTTCAATCTAATTGTTAAAATTTCAATTGATGCCCAATGCTGGTACATTGTGTTCTAAATGTTAGGCAGCGATCTACCACCAGATGGTGCACTGTTGTTGAGAAACGCCATAAATCTATTAATCTACCCTGATCTTCTTGTTAACACTGAGATCGCAGATACACGCAGAGGAAATTAGTTTCCTGAGAGGTGGAAAACCTCTCCTTTAGGAGAGCAGTTAAGTCAATGGGGGAGGGGCTCAGAGTAGAGTCACTACTCCTTCACATCAAAAGGTGACAGCCACCTTGGCCAGGAGGCTGTTCCAGCTGGGCACGTCCTACCAGTAGGAGGCCCCAGCATCCTTGGTCATGCTAGCCAGTTTACATCTATCAGCTGTGGTCAGGAGTGGTCCTTCCTGCTGCCCCCACAACCTGACTAGAAAACGGCTGTATAATGTATTACCTCAATCATTCTCGCCACACTTAGACGTACTTTTAGATTCTCAAATGATTGTCATATTTTAATAGAACATCTTTTGTAGTAACGCATTTTCATTTGTATTTAACAGAATGTGATAAATGGTTTAAGATACCTCTGCGTCTAGTTTGACAGTTTCTATTAATCAGTTCTGAAAATTAACTCAATATCTGAATGTTCCTTAGTTTTACTTTAGTTGGTTAGTCTAATTATTTCCCCCTCGATTAGTCGACTAGTAAATAAGACGCCAGGAACATCCCTACTCTTCAGACAAAACGTGAGTATGAATTACATACTAGGGTATTAAAATGGATATGGAGTATGGCTTTGGTTTACCATAAACAGCTGATGTAAGGACATCATTAATGTACTCTGTCCAATGAACACTGGAAACAAGACTGCACTGACCTTGCTGGCAAACCTCAATGAGTTCAGAGTTTCCCCAAAGCTGTCGGGCTCCGGAGCGATGTTAACAAACAACAAGCTGCAAATAAAGACATCCAAAATTAGCGCCAAAGAATAAACAGTCACAATCTGAAGTGATGAGATCAAACGCCGTTAAATATTTATTGTGGATAAATTCCTTCAGTTTTATGTATCGTCATTATAAAGATTTGTGATGTCAACAAACTCACGTTTTGCCGTTTCCCCCCCAAACATCCCTGCAGGAGGTACGTGAGCTTCGAGTTCCTGTAAGCTACGCAAGTCTCCTGGAACACAAAGACCAAAAAGATTATTAATACTATAAATGTAAAGAAAGCAGGTGTGACATGTAAGACTACAGAAACTGCAGCTGCAGACCTTTTTGGCCAGAGCGGCGATAACGATGCCCAGGTTGGACAGTGAGCTGTTGATGGCGGTCATCTCTTTGAAATGGTCACCCTGAGACTGGCTCTTCACCATTCGCTCACTGCCAGCCAAGTCCACCAGGCACAGAGTGGCTACACACACAGAGAAAACCAACTCTTATAGGAAGCAGTGATCCGTTTTTCCTTCCATTAAAGGTAGTTTTAATACTTTACAAAACACTTCTTTTAGCGCTCAGGGGCTCAAACATTAACGTTGAGTCATCAGAGCAGATTTTGCACTGGTTACAGTAACAATAACTAACCAGACTAAATATTATAGATCCAAAAACAAGAAACCACATTCCTGATGCTGGTACTTCCAGTGTGATACATTTGCACTTGACATCCCTGCCGGCATTAACTCCCTCAATATCCAGCTGGAAGACTGAGTGGGAGCGAGACGAGCGGTCATTCTGGGCTGTCTGGGCAGTGGAGCGATTCTGATTGGCCAAAGCAATCAGACGGAGAACCTGAGAGGACGAGGGAACATTTTAAAACAGAGCATCGATAAAGTTTGATGTATTTTCAAAGTTTGGTAACAATTTGTCAGCAGATTTGAAATTAATTTGTTCTGAGCTACAGATGTCTGTCTGCTGTACCTGATCCTCATTGGAGACCCGCTCATAGGTGAGATTAGTGATTGTCAATTCGTTGCTGGCTGTCTTGCGGATCTCATGCTCAGGTCTCTTGCTGGACTTGCCGGTGAACACAAGGTCCCTCAGGGTCTCATTGTAAATTTCGACAAAGCTCGCTGTGAACGTGAACTGTGAAGTGAGTGGGGGTTAACACCCCACACTCTTTTCTGTCACTGCTTTAAATGCACAGACTGGTCTTAATGTTGATCTTTGTAATCTTCAGTGTTACAACCCGGCTCAAAAGCCGCAACATAAAAACAGATGAATAACAGAGTGTGGGTGAGAAGAGGTTTCATCCTCAAATGGAAAACCAGGTTGGCTAAAATGGCTGGTGCCACCAAGGCAAAGACTAGTGCACTGCTGGGAAGCTTGCCTCAGGTATGCTTTTATCCACACCTGACTAGGTGTGGCCAATTAGCACCAGCTGAAAACACTGAGACTATTAGAAGCTGCAGAGGGACGTAACACCTCCTCCCTTAAAAGGGTTCCTCTAGGACCCCTAAACAAATTAAAAGTCCCTCTGAAGCCTTGATCCCTCAAAAGTAAGTTGGCATCTTTAAGCATGGATGCCCCTACATGAGGATCTGAAGTTGCCACACTGAACACACAAAAAGTAACATGTGACCAACACAAAGGAGCACAACAGTCAAACCCAAAACGATTACCTGATCTGCTACAACACAAAACCAAAAGTAGCAACAAATAATCACAAGTGATCTGTTGTCTCCACCACACAGTCACATACAAGTGGCCCTATACCACAACAAGTTACTCTAATCCAAAAAGTTCAGTAAATCAAGCACACTAGTGACCAACCACAAAATAGAGAGCTATGGCCACACAATGATCACATCAAGGGTGGCTCAGCACCCCACAGTGTTATTACCATCACCTGGCCAACACTCACAAGTGATCCAACAAAATAGCCATGTTCCCCACAACACTAAAGGTCGCATCACAAAACGCTCACCTCAAGGATCTCATTAGCATCTATCAACACTGACATATGCACACACATGGTGTACACACAATGCCAACTTAAAAACAGCCTACCTGCCTCAGCTACAGACCATAACCATGAATAGTCTCAAACCTCCTACCAAGTTTGGTGCCACTGATTCACTATGTGCAACTCCCAGCCTAAAAGACTAAAAACAACAAATCCCTTACTTTTCCTACCCTAGTCTTCAGTGGTGTACCAGGCTCGAGGCAACTTTAAACGCGAACTCGAGAGCAGGAAGCAGACCAGAGATATAGTCTTCTACCAAACTCTGAAGCGTACCCCCACCCAGGATAGCCACCAAACACAATAAACTAAAACAATAAAGCAAAACAACAAACAAGTGCTTCGATGGAAGGGCAGCACAGCCACCCAGCTGAAACACACTTACTAAAGGGAGTTTGCACAATTACACTGAACACCATCACTCACCCACTTAAAAGGAAAACAAAAGACTGATATTCAGTCTCCACTAAAATGTCCAAATATCCCGGACGAGCCACCACTTATGTTACGACACGGCTCAAAAGCCGCAACATAAAAACAGAGATGAATAACAGAGTGTGGGTGAGAAGAGGTTTCATCCTAAAATGGAAAACCTGACTAGGTGTGGCCAATTAGCAGCAGCTGAAAACACTGAGACGATTAGAAGCTGCAGAGGGACGTAACATTCAGTATTGATATTTGTAAATGTAAACTATGAGGATTTATTTATTTATTTTTAATTCTTTTCTTTTTTTTTCTTTTTTTTCCCCTCTTTTTTTCTTTTTCCAAATAAATGTCCCGATTGAGTAATGAAACTAACCCAAAGGAGAATTCTAACAATGTTAGACAGGCCATTCAATATGCTTTATCGTGGACAACTCGTGGCTAGAAACCCACACACACACACACAAACCTCTAATCAAACATGAAAACGGATAATCCAGCTGAAGCTTCAGACAGCCGTCAGACAGTGAAACACTGCCATCTGCTGGACTCGAATAACAAAGACGCTGCTTTGACGGGTGAGGGAGTTTCAACAAGTCTGCAACGACTCAAGCATCAAACTACAGAACTATTATAGAGGACATGGTGCTCTAATGACTGCTTCATTAACGCAGCTCAGAAAGGATCAAACATATCAATAAATTATAAAACACAAAACGTCTCTTATTGCCCAGGGCTCAGGAAGTGAGTGTGTTCCTTATAGCCTATTAAACCTTAGCAGGTTATTTTGATGTGTTACAGATGAAACAGCTATCCAGTAACATTCAGCTACAAAAACGCTTTTTTATAATTACTTTTTTACAGCTTCGCACTTTTTACACAAGTTTTATCATCAGTGTCACAATGGCTGCTGCTAAAATTGAGTACAAGATATTTGTTGGCCTGGTAAAAGGTCTTGATGCTGCTCAATCATCAGGGAAGTAAATCTCCAAAGTTGATTCTGTTCTTCGGACGTAGCGTTTTTCAGTCAGAGAAACCAGCCGACTGAAGGAACAATGGGCTGGGAGGTCAGTTCCTTAATCTTAATATGCAATTCTCATGACCATTGATCAACAACCACTGATCAATGAGTACCATTCACAGAGAGTTGGAGAATGGCTGCAATCACAGCATTGTAAGATGGTGACAGATGTACCCTTAGGCCCCTCCTTGATTCAGAGAGGGTCTTTCCCTTTTCACGTAAATGGCCTCCTTGACTCCGCCCTCAAACCAGCGTTCATTGCAGTTATTGTTGACAATCACATTGTATCGTGTAACCATCCAGCTCACATATTCAATGTAAATGATTTGTTGAACTCAAGACATGATGAATGTTCCTGCATTAAACCACATCCAGCCTAGTGTTCTCACTCTCCCTAAATGGATCTGTTACATTAGTGATATATGGGAGTTGTGTTTCAGTCTTTTCCACATGAGGACATTTACATTTAGTTTTTTGCTTTACTGATGAGTGGCTGGTTAACCTGCAGTGGTTGAAGTATGTGTCGGTCGTCTGGAAGAGCAGGTGTAGAAGACGTCTTTAATGAATGTAATGCTCTGAAGGTGTCAGCGATTACTGTGAATTCATTATAAAAGTGGATTTCAGTGAATAAAGTGAATAAAGACAGGCCCTCATGGTGAAGCTCAGGTGTCCATAAAGTGTAACAGGAGAGCTTTGTCATACTTTCAGAGATTTTACATGAGCCAGTCTTTCAAAAATTACATAAATAAATAATTCATTCATTAATCCACAGGAAACACAATGCTCATATCTGAAAGTAACTCTGATATATATCCCCGACTAGAGTTACTACTAAATAAAGGATCGCCCCAAAATGACTAAATATATAAAGACACTCTCCAGAAGAAGTTAAAGGGATTTTATTTATTGTACAAGCAATATCTTCATAAGAATTACAAATTCTGCAGACATATTACCTTCTTACTGAACCTGAACAACTCACACACAGACGTGTCTTCTGCTTATCTTTGTTCAAACATGATGTTTTATCTTCTCTTCAAAACACAATTACTCATCTTTCTGGCATCGTGTTACATGAAACACCTGCATTCTACCTGTGTCATTGTACCACAAAGACAATGATTGCAACACTGTGCTTGCAAAATAGAAGAAATAAGACGACCAGCAAATACATAAAAGATGTAAAAGTGATTCCATCTTTGTGTCTCCTCCCATTGTTTCCCCAGTCTGTCTAGTTCCCATATTCCCAGGACCCGTGGACAACAAGTGGGTATTCCAAGACTGAGAGACAGCCAGAGTTGGCAAAAGATCAGACATTCTCCACTTAAGTAGAAGTAAAAATACTATTGTTCCAGTGAAAGTTAAAGTACTGATTCAACTTCATTACTCAGCTAAAGCAAAAAAGTACAGGCTCGAAGCGCTTACAGAGAAAAGCATACAACAGAATGCTGATGGCGGCAGTAACACACACTTGGAGGAGAGGCTCCAGCCGTCCATTCCAGCCCTATCCCTAACATTAACTCTAACCATAACTTTAACTTAACCATCAGGTTGTTTTACAAAGCGATTCATGATTAGAACAAAAAACACATTTACACTACCGATGATTTGTCACATAGCATCGTACCTGTTGGGATGAGAACGTGTTGTTTCCAGAGCACCACAAATTGGGGTGGTCTGTAGCTCAGGAGAGCAGGAAACCTACTAAGGCAAGAAAGTTGCTG
>NW_024387381.1:0-17509 GCF_900408965.1 Simochromis diagramma
GGAGGGGGCCGGAGTGCACAGCGTGCCGAGACTAGCCATTGTGCGCAGGCCAGGGCCTCCTCGGGCGAGAGTTGGCTGATCATGTGGCTTGGAGCTTCACTTGCAGGCAAGGGGAGGGACAGACCCGGGGAACCTCTGAATCACAGGGACTAGAGAAAACTGCGCCAGAGTTTCAGTGTGTTTGGACTACCTAAAATGTTAGTTTCAGACAACGGAACATGTTTCACAAGTGCTGAATTTGAGTCATTCATGAAGCAGAATGGAATTGACCATGCGAGATCAGCACCTTTCCACCCTTCTTCAAATGGGCTGGCTGAGAGGGCGGTCCAGACCTTTAAGGAGGGGATGAAGAAAGTCAAAGGTGATACCTTGCAAACCAGACTGTCCCGATTTCTGTTCAGTTATTGCATCACACCGCATGCCACTACTGGTTTATCACCTGCAGAGTTGATGATGTCACGGAGACTCAGATCAGTTTTGGACTTACTCATGCCTGATGTGAAAACAAAAGTGCAGCACAAACAATTGAAACAGAAAGAAAATCATGACACCAAGAAAAGACTGAGAAGTTTCACACCAGGAGACAAGGTCTTCATCAGAAACTACTCCTATGGCCCGAAGTGGATTCCCACAGTCATTGTGAGAGCATCGGGTCCAGTGTCTTACATTGTTACCATTGGATCAGGTCAAACTGTGAAGCGGCACGTGGATCAGGTGAGAGCAAGAGTGACTGACACTGTTCCCAGTACACCAGACAGGGAGGTGGAGCCATTGCTTGACAAAGAAGCAGTGCCTGAGTGCTGCTGGCCATCAGAGTTGGACACATCGCCACAACCTCCGGCAACGGAGTTGCCTTATGCTTCAGAGACTCCGGCTCCCGGAGACTCCTCAGTGACACCCGTGTTGCGACGTTCCCAGAGAGAGAGACGTCCACCAGAGACTTTAAAGGACTTTGTTAGGTAGAGTGAGATCTTCCCGAAATAGAGCAACAATGAGCTCTGATCTCACAGGAAGGACGTACCTTCCTAGTTAGAAAAAAAAAAAAGAGAAACATGGAAACCTATGTACAGTTGTATGGTTGTATGGTTACCTTAATTAGGTGTTGATTGCTTGTTAAGCAATCTTAAGATAACAGTTATTTTGTAAGTCAAGGGAGTTGTTGACTTAAGGGGGGAGGAGATGTGGTATCGCAAGAAATTAGTAGGTTATATAAATATATGAGTATGCATAATAGTTATTATTCATAGATACCTACATCCTAAGTTCCTGTTATTCTTCTGAAAGAAACAGAATGAGTGTGTTGTTACAATGGTAATGCCAGGAGAGGCAGTATTAGTTCTGTGTTACATTAATGTGTAAGGAAGTGGAAGAAGAGTGTGTCCTGTAGGAGGCAGTAGAAAATGGATGCACATGTTCTGTACATGCCCTGAAAGAAAGGTTCAGTAAACCAGTGGCAACGATACTTCATTGTAAGTCTCAGTTATTGTATTTTTATTTTTTGAAGATGCAACAGTTATAGAACTGTTAATACAGACATTTCAATCTAAATACAGCAGATACAGAAGACTGAAAGAAACACATAAGTTCACTGACTAAAAATATCTTATTGTTTTATTTATGTATTACAGATTGATTTATTTTCTTATTAAGTCTTAATTTGTTTATTTATTTTTCATATTTTGTGTTAAAAAATAAAAATAAAGAGATTTGAGAAGATTGGAATTTTTTAACCATGCCTTTCTTGTGGAAAACCTAATGCGGCCCAGCCTCACCCAGACTCTAGCTTGCAGTGGCCCCCAGCTAAATTGAGTTTGAGACCCCTGTCCTACACCATAAATCAGTAAGAGAGGGTACGACCTCTCTCATGGCCCCAAGTGGTGTGTGCATGCCAGAGCACTCTGGAAGGCACACAGAGTCTTTACAGACTACTAAGGATCAAACCTCTATCATCATGCCATCGATTATACAACTCTAAGCATATATGAGTAAATATTTCTAAGCATAAATGACAATCAACAATATAAACCTTACAGCTGGTTTTAATAACAGAATTCATTTGTTTCTCAAATGAGAAAGAGCTATCGAGAAACACTCCTAAATCTTTAGTTCTTAACTTTTCCAGTGCGCCAAGGTCAACATTATCTGCTAATGCTAAATAGGCTGCCGTTATTAACTAATGCTAATTTGATGTGAATTAGCATTATGCACTAATGCTAACACTATTTCCCTTAACTTTATAACAATGTGAACAGCTAATGCTAACATTCTTTTCCCTAGCATTACAACATCTGAGCTGCTAATGCTAAGTAGGCCGCCATTGGCACCTACGTCTAATTTAAGGCAAATACGCATTAGAACCTAATGCTCATATCGTTTTCCTTTGCTTTATAACAATGTGAGCAGCTACTGCTAAATAGCATTAGCTAATAACAGCAGTCTAATTTAATGCAAGTTAGCATCATTTGCGTTATAACGATGTGAGGAGTTAATGCCAAGTATGCTGCCATTAGCGGCTAATTCTAATTAGGGGTGAATAATTATTACCAGCTAATGCTAATATCCTTTTCTCTTCCCTTTTAACAATGTGAGCAGATAGTGCTAGGTAGGCTGATGCTAGCAGCTAATGCTAAAGCTAAAGCTAATTTGGGGCAGGGATAGCTCAGTAGGTAAAGTGGTCTGAGTTCGGCTGCCGTCCTGGTAGCTCCGCGACGACTGTGCTTTTATTTTGTTTTATCTATGTTTTTCATTGTTTTTTTTGCTCGTGCTGCACAGGGTCTGACTCAATATGACCGTGGCACACTACTGGACATAGGACAATACTTCTCACTTACCTCTGCTACGGTGCTTGATACAATGTCGTGGCCGAAAGAGATCCTCCGTAATGAGAACAATGACCCCAGAGGTCGCCGGAGTCAGAGGAGACGGCAACACAGGGGTCGAAGAGCAGGGGTCCGGAACAGACTGCGTACCAGAGCACACCGTCCTCCATTGCCTAGCATATTGCTAGCCAACGTCCAGTCACTTGAGAACAAGCTGGACGATATTAGGGCGAGAACCAGGTACCAGTGAGACATCAGGGATTGCAACATCTTCTGCCTGACCGAAACCTGGCTGACCAGCTCTGTGCCGGACCACGTGATAACCCCGGCGGAATCATTCTCTATTTTCCGCACGGATAGAACCGCGGAGTCCGGTAAATTGCGGGGTGGAGGGGTTTGCTTTATGGTCAATAACAGATGGTGTAACCCTTGGAATATCACGGTCCTGTCCCAGTCATGCTCACCCCATCTGGAGCTTCTCACCATCCTCTGTCGGCCATTCTATCTCCCTAGGGAGTTCACTGCTGTGATCATCTCTGCGATTTACATCCCGCCACAAGCGGACAACAACAAGGCGCTATCGGACCTCTATGATGTGTTGAGCGGCCATCAGGCTAAACATCCAGATGCCGCCCTCATCGTGGCGGGGGATTTTAATAGGGCTAAATTAAAACAGGTCATGCCTAACTTTCACCAGCATGTCACCTGTCCCACCAGAGGCAACAACACGCTGGACCACTGTTACAGCCCTTTTAAAGGTGGCTACAAAGCCATCTCGTTACCGGCTTTTGGGAAATCGGACCACGCCGCCATCTTACTCGCACCGGAATATAAACAAAGGCTTCATCAGGAAGCCCCGGTGACGCGAAAGGTCAGACGCTGGACTGTCCAATCAGAGGCGACGCTGCAGGACGCACTCGGTGACGTAGACTGGGACGTATTCCAGGATACTTCCGCAAACATTGACGAGTTCGCGGACACAGCGATTAGCTTCATTGGAATGCTAGTGGATACCATCATCCCCTCGGCTACAATCCGGATTTTTCCCAATCAAAAACCTTGGGTTGATTCTACTGTCAGGAGAGCTCTCAAAGCACGGACCACTGCCTATAAAAATGGGCTCACATTGGGCGATATGACCAGCTACAAAGCAGCTTCTTATGGTCTAAGGAAGACTGTGAAAGCGGCTAAGAGGCGCTACAAGGACAATGTGGAGTCGCACTTCCAACATGGTGACTCCCGACGTATATGGGACGGGCTACGAAAAATCACAGATTATAAACCCAGCACTGTGAGATGTATGAAACCGGAATTAGCTGACGACCTCAATGCCTTTTTTGCGCGTTTCGAGGTGCCTGCTGTGGCGGCAATTCAGAGCTCTGCACCTGCCCCCGCTGCTGAACCAGCACCATTGATACTCACTGAGCATGATGTGAGGAGAGCTCTGAGGGCAACAAACTGCAGGAAGGCAGCGGGACCAGATAGCATACCGGGACGTGTGCTAAGAGTATGTGCAGATCAGCTGACCACAGTTTTCACTAGTATCTTCAATGCCTCTCTGGCTCAGCAGGTAGTCCCCACCTGCTTTAAAACATCAGTGATTGTTCCGATCCCAAAGAACACCCGCCCAGCTAGCCTAAATGATTATCGCCCAGTAGCCCTAACATCTGTAGTGATGAAGTGTTTTGAGAGGCTCATGAAACCCTTTATCAGTTCCTTTCTTCCTCCCGACTTCGATTCACTGCAGTTTGCATACCGGACAAACAGATCTACCGGAGATGCTGTAGCACAGGTCCTGCATACCACACTGAGCCATCTAGATGAGGGATGTGGGAACTATGTGAGAATGCTGTTTATAGATTACAGCTCAGCATTCAACACCATAGTGCCCCACACCCTCTCGGGTAAGCTCCAAGATTTGGGATTCAGTACATCTTTGTGCAGGTGGATTTATAGCTTCCTGACCGCGAGACCACAGTCAGTGAGAATAGGGGATGTGTACTCCCATACACTCTCATTGAACATAGGGGCCCCCCAGGGATGTGTACTGAGCCCCCTTCTCTACTCCCTCTACACCGCGGACTGCACGGCCAGACACCCCACTAATTCCATTGTGAAGTTTGCTGACGACACAGTGGTGGTGGGACTCATCTCTGGGAACGACGAGAGGGCCTACCAGAGTGAGGTGGATGGACTAGCAAAGTGGTGTGAGGCAAATCACCTCTCCATGAACATCAGTAAAACAAAGGAGATGGTGATTGACTTTAGAAAACAGAGAGGTGAGAAAACTCACACCCCAATTCAGATAAATGGAACCCCTGTGGAGAGAGTCTCCAACTTCAAATACCTCGGTGTCCACATCAACGAGGACCTTACTTGGAGTACACATACGGACTTCCTCATTAGTAAAGGCAGACAGCGCCTCTATCACCTGAGGCGTCTAAGGAGGTTTAAGATCTCCAAGAATATACAGAGGAGATTCTACACTGGTGTCATTGAGAGCATCCTGTGCAACAACATCATGGTGTGGTACGGGAACTGCACAGTACAGCAACAGAAAGCCCTGCAGAGGGTTGTGCGCACAGCTGAACGCACTATGGGAACATCTTTACCAGCACTGCAGGACATCTATGCTGAAAGGTGCAGATCCAGGGCCATCAGGATCATTAGGGACTCCAGCCATCCCGCCCACAAACTGTTCAGGCTACTGAGGTCAGGAAAGCGCCTCTGTAGCCTGAAAACAAGAACAGAAAGGTTCAGGAGGAGTTTTTACCCACAAACAGTGAGACTCCTCAACCAAAACACAAACCGGACGACATGATGGACAATCTCACACACAGTACATAATTTGCATTTTACTTTTCTCTCTGAACCTTATCCGTACCTTATTATATATATCTGTACTATGTAAATAATGTATATTTTTATAGTTTTTTCATTTAAATTATTACAGTACAATATCCTGCACGTCATGGATATATACTTATAAGCACAAACATATGGACTTTTACATTGTTTTTTATATTATTTTTTACTTTTTAACTTTTGTTTCTTCCCCCCCCCCCCTTTTTTTTTTACTTTATGTAAAATCCTTTTTAGCATGTCTGCACAGTCGGGGGGAGTACTTTTTTAGCCAGGAAAAACATTTCACTATATGTTGTACCAGCTATAACTACATGTGACAAATAAATAAAGAATTGAAATTGAATTGAATTGAAATGCTAAGTAGGTTGTTGTTATTAGAAAATGCTAATTTATCTGCTAATGCTAACAATGTTTTTTCTTACATTTTAACAATATGATGTGTGTTACCATTAATAACTATTGCTAATTTGATGTGAATTAGCATTATCAAATAATGCTAACACTTTTCCCTTCCCTTTTAATAATGTGAGCAGCTAGTGCTAAGTAGGCTGATGTTAGCAGCTAATGCTAATTTGATGTGAATTAGCATTATATTAGTGAGCAGATAATGCTAAGTAGGCTGCCCTTATTAACTAATACTACGTTGACGTGAATTAGCATTATGCACTACTGCTAATACTGTTTTCCATTACTTTTTAACAATGTGAGCGGCTAATTCTAAGTATGCTGTTGTAAATACCTAATGCTAATTTAATGTGAGTTAGCATTATCCAATAATGCTAATACTGTTTTCTCTTACTTATTAAAAATGATAGTAGCTAATACTAATACTCTTTTCCATTGGGTAACAACGAAGTGAGGAGTTAATGCTCCTAAGGTAATAAGCTAATGCTGCTAAGCTAATGCTGTTTATGGGCCCTGTTAGAATCAATATTTTATTCTCATTCTGTTGTTTGAGAACGATAACAGAAAAATGTGCACTTGAGAACAAATTTATTGTGAATTCAGGTGTGAATGTAGAGTTTGTCATTATTTAAGCTTCCATTTCCAAATGTTAGCTGCTCCTGTCTGCCTCTTTGTCACACACACAGACTGAAATGATTCACAGCCTTGTTTCATCCTTCTGTCACTATCACTGTGGACATACAGCATGGGAAACATACACATGGCTGACACTTTATTAGGTACACAGTGGCATCTATCTCAGGTACACCTGTGACCTAGATGTTCCTGCAAACAGACTCCTTGGAGACCCCCTACATGAATATCCATGTACTATCCAGCTAGACTAGTGTGTCTGTCCCTGAAAATATTCCTGCATGTCTGATTGTTCATGTCTCATCTGCAGGAAACAAACAGGAAGTGAGTGAAAGACACAGTAAATGTTTCCAGCTCTTCCTTTTCTATCAGACATTATCTCCATACCTGAGAGTGTCCAGTCTCCAGCCTGGATCCTTCAGTCCAACCGACAGCAGCTGCACTCCTGAGTCACCTGGATGATTGTAACTCAGGTCCAGCTCTCTCAGATGGGAGGGGTTGGAGCTCAGAGCTGAGGCCAGAGAAGTACAGCCTTCCTCTGTGATCAGACAGCCTGACAGACTGCAGACACACAAAACAACAATCTATCTGTTAACAATCGTTTTCTCTTTGACACAATAACATCTATCCATCCATACACCCATTCAATGTAACTTTATTTATAAGTGACATTACCCAACAGACAACAACAGTCATCTGAAGCCGTTTAACAGTGTAAGGTAACAGCCTCCAATATTAGAGAGAAAGCCCCAAACATCAGACAATCCACTGTGAGCAGCACTTGGTGATGGTGGGAAGAAGAGCTCCCTTTGACACAAAGATCCTCCCAGTGAAAACAGGCTCCAGGAGGAGCATCTACCATGACTGGTTGCAGGGTGAGGGGAAAGGGAAGAGATGAGCTCAGAGAGACAAGAACAAAACACAAACGAACGAGACAGAAGACAAAAGTTAAGGACACGCAGTAGTGACATATAAAAGCATCAGGAGTGAAAAGGGGGGAGAAGAAAGCAGAGCATCATGGGAAGTCCACCAACAGCCTGAGCCTATAGCAGCATAACTAAGGGATGGTTCACCTGATCCAGCTCGAACTATAAGCTTTATCAAAAAGGAAAGTTTGAAGCTGATCTTCAAAGTAGAGAGGGTGTCTGTCTCCTGAACTCAAACTGGGAGCTGCTTCCACACCCAGTCCAACATAGCCCGGATTTCTTTATGTTTGCTGCTTTGACAAAACCTCAAATCCCAGTCAGAGATGATGAGCATCATCACAGTGATGATCATTTCTCTGTAACCCAGGCTTTCTGCTTCAGGATCTGTGCACGCTCACAGAACAAGGAGACCTTTAAACATCATTTCACTAAATGGATGGACTGAGCTCAGCCTACAGATGAACTGGTGCCAGAGATCATAAAGAACATCAAACAGTCAAATTCAACACTTTAATGGAAATATGAGATTAATGCTGCAGACAATCATGAACCTGCTGAATTCATGAACATCAAGAATGCAGCGAGTGGTAAAATAAAGATTTGACCTCAGTGTGCTCAGTGTTCCTGTCTATTCCTAACATATTCCTAACATGATAGCTGCACTTTAGAGCTCTAAAACTGGAACTGACACATGTTTAAACTCTACATGTTACTCAGTACATTCAGTTCTGACACTCGCCCACAGTCCAACAAAGGAAACATGGAGATCACATCAGTTTGTCACCAAAGTCTAATTATTAGGGCAACTTAACCTGTTATTATCTCGTTAACTCATTAATTGATTAACATCAGCAATTATTTTAATCACAGTTTTTAAAATCATGATTATTGTGAAAGTGCTCACTGGCTCTGAATATAAAAGCCATGGGTCACAGGAGGGATGTTGACCAGTGCTGGCTTGAAATGGGCGTCATTATGGGTCTCGGCCAATGAGAGCATTGAGGGTGGGCCTAATACTACTGCAGCGCTCACATGACCCAGGACAGAAAGAAAGGGGAGACAGGTACAGATCTTTAACATGTTCATTTTAAACTCTTCCAGGAGGCAGTGTTGATACAACTAAAGTTATCTGGAAGCAAAGTTGAGTTTTTTATCACCGGAGTGCTTCATGTCTGAAGTATCACTTAAATGCTGTTGATGGCAGCAAACAAACCACCCAAACAAACAGAGGTGGGAGGCTTGGGCAGACTACGTAGCTGGTGGGAGGAGTCTAGATAAACCAAAGAAAGACAAGCTAACAAACGCCACAGTGAAGTGAGTAGCTACAAACTGCAGGCCGATTAGTGTTGTTGAAGAAGTCGGTCTTAGGATCAACAAATGACGGCATGTATGAGCCTCAAGACGCACCATCACAAGAAGAACACATGAGCTGTAGAAAAAGGAGAGACTACGAAAGCCACGGCGTTACAACGTGCACCAGCTGTTGGTCTCTCTGGAGACTACTGGGCGTGGCTGGGTAACCATGGTTACCTGGGAGTTACAGAAACGTGCAGAACATGTGATTCATGTTGCACAGCAGTGGGACACTTGAAATAAAGTCAGCACACAGTACAGATAGTGCATCAAATATGATGCTGCTGCCAGACGTCTGCCTTTGAACACGTCCCTGCATCGCGCACAACACCAAGGTTGCCATGGCAATCACAGCTAACAGGGACAAAGTGCACAGCTGGAAGCCTGCAGGTATATTTAACATGATGTATTTCTCAGTGTCCTGTCTGTGTGTGAGAGACAAACAGCCTCTGTATGTGTGTGTAAATACAGCATGAATATGTAGAGGACATGTTTGTGGATATAAGTAAATGAAAGCTCTGCGTCATTTGAATCTTTGACTCTTGTTTCTGTTGCAGGTCTGTGACTGAACTTCTGGGAGGAGAAACGTTGGTTTCATGCTCTGTGATTCTGTGTTTTGTCATCTCTCTCAGGTGATGGAGAGCTCAGATGATGACCCCGCCTACGTGGTCAAATTCAAGTCTACATTCAGAACAGACCTGGAGACACGCAAGCAAAAATGCCAACATTGTATATGTGAAAACTGCTGCTGGAGCCAGATTCAAGGAGCTCAAGTGTTTACCCAGATCTTACTGAACTTACTGCAGGAACAGAGGGTTGTTGGAGGGAAACCTGTGGAAGCAACAACATCCGAGCCACCAGAGAAAAAGTTGGCCCTGTTGGTGCTTCATCAGAGTGTGAACAGGAGGAAGACTCAGCTGAGAACAGTGTGGTGGATACAGAGCAGAGCCCACCATCAGTACAGAGGCCTGTCCTTTAGAGTGCTGCTCCGAACATGCAGCACATGTACTTGGCCACAGCTGCAACATCTGTACCTGTGAAAGCTTCTTCTCTGTTGCTGCTCATATTGTAAGAAGAAGAGAGTTTCTTTATCATCAGAAAATGTCAATGAGCTTGTGAGTCTTAGCAGCTGGCTCGGTGCAGAGGAGGAAGAACATGTCAAGTCAGAGGAAGATAAATGCAGTTCATGTTGTCAACTCAACCTGGACTGTTGAAAGAGTTTTTCTTTGTCTTGTTTCTGACTGAGATTCTCCAAAGGAAATCCAGCACAAACACACACTTCACACACTCAAAGTCCTGCACAGTAAATGAGCTGATGAGCGTTTGTGCTGCTGCCTGATAACAGAACAATAGTTCTGCTGCTTCCTGTTCTGGAAACACACATTTATAAATGTTCACTTGCTGTTGATCAAAGGTATGTTGGTGGCTCTGGACGCTGAGGGAACTTTGTAAAAAACTAGATCAAATGTTAACGTCCTGGCAGAGGCAAAGAACTTTGATTTGATATTTGATTAGATTCATGTTTCAGCTCAGACTGACAGAAATATTTGAACTGCTGCTGTGTTAAAGGGAACACTGCTGTTAGAAAGCACCTGATCTGTTTCTGCACACTGAATGTTGCACTTCTCATACTGCAGTACTATTAAAATAAGTACACAATGCACTACTTTTGAACTCATGATTGAATGTTGCTGTAACAAAGCCATTAATGTGATTCACAGTGTTCATGGTTTCCCAGCACAACAAATGGTTGCACAAGTGTGACTGATTCACTTTCTAATGTGTGTGTAGCCCACACTGTGTGTCACTGTGTCACAGGTGAGTCTGTGTGTCCAGGTTCTATGAGGAGAACAGGATATAGTGACTGAGTCCAGCAGCTTAAAGTCTGACTCCATCCTCCATTTAAATAACTCACAGCAACCACTGAATAGCTTTGCCTTTGTGTAGCTGACACTTCATTTTAATGTCCTTCTATTCTGGTTCATCTGGTCTCAGTTTCTATAAGCACACAGGTTTCATCAGGGACTCTATGACCTCAGTAATCTTTGCTGGGCCTTAATGCTCTGAACAAAGCTGCACATCACAAGACTAAATAGAAATGAATCAGTCTTTCATTCTCACTGCTGTTTGACTTCAGCTCTCAATGTCCCACCATAACCCATGGAAAGAATTACTGTCCATCCAGGCTGCTGAACATGAAGCTGGTGAAGGTGGAGTATTGTGAGGGCTGATGGAGATGATGATGAGGAATCCAGGAGCAGTGGGTGGATGGCAGCATCAGCATGAAGGATCAGTGTGAGAACACATCATCATCCACAAAGGAAACCAGTCTGAGTGTCTGACGCTCTTGTTAGAAAGACGCAGTCCCAGCAGTTAGCTTGTCTGCTAGTTAGCTGAGAGCTAACTCACTTGTACATTGAATACCAAACTGTGTAAACCAGGGGTGTCAAACATATGGCCCGTGGGCCAAATCCAGCCCTTGAGATAATTTCATATGTCAAATATTGATGAATTTTCAGGCTTGCTGATAATCAATGTGAGCACGGCTGAGATTTTATTCTGATGAGCAAACCATGTGGCCAAACACTTTAAGAGACAGACTGGGATCATACCATTATGTGAAAGAGGACGGAAATGTCCCATAGACAGCAAGGGTAGTGGTAGAGACCAGTACACAGAGAAATGGGAGCTGTATTGAAATGCAAGCGTGTCAGGAAAGAGTGAAAAGGCAAAATGAGCAGCATCTGGCTGCATTTCAGTGATATTGGAGACCACAAAGCTGAGTGCAACATTTATACAGGAGATATACAGGAGACGCTGAGAGTAGAACTGATAAAATTAGGAGCTGGCTAAAGTGAGACCCATTTTTATTTCCACCCATTTTCCATTGTGGAGGACAAAAGGTTTCAAACTCGTCCAGGTCTTAAACCTCACGTGTTCTTCCTAATAGCAGTAAATGGATAAAAATAAGGCTTTTATGAAAACACTGAATAAAACTTGCTGCCTTTA
This sequence comes from Simochromis diagramma, assembly GCF_900408965.1. Taxonomy (NCBI): domain Eukaryota; kingdom Metazoa; phylum Chordata; class Actinopteri; order Cichliformes; family Cichlidae; genus Simochromis; species Simochromis diagramma. Next base: position 12,011 of record NW_024387381.1, read on the forward strand.
AAAAGACTAAATGTACAGTTCAGTATTGAATACTACATAAAATAAACTATATATAAAGTGTGTCTGAATGGCAGAGATGCAGAAATATGTGCATGTAGCACAGAGCCACGGCTCAGTGTCTGAATGAGTCTCACAGACCTGAATGTGCTGTTGAAGCCATTTATAATTATAACGTAATTCTTTACTCGTTTGATCTGCTCCTTACCACAAGCCACCAGACGTAGAAGGTTTTGGACTTTTAACTATATTTTCTGAAGTTTTACAACTTTTCTTACTGTTAAAATCCTCGTTATGGCCATTCATGCTGTACAAAGTAATTAGACATGTGTGGTATCTACAGAAATGTCAGAATCTCAGCTAAAAGTTCAGAAAACCATCTCAACAACCACCAAACAGCTGAAACAGCAGGTGAACATATAACACAAAAAAGATGTAAACACAAATCCCCCTGATCATCTGTTTTTTAAACATGAAGCGTAGTTTTGGACGTTCATTTACTGCTGGTTCAGTGAATTTTGGTTGGACAGTGATGAAACCTGCAGTCTCAGAATCTGTGAGAAGTCTGCTTTCAGCACGCAACAGCATTGTTGTGTTGTGTGGATTCACCTCTGCAAACTCATCACTGTTTTACCATCATGTTTCTACTTAGACAATAACAAAGGAAGCAGTTCCCAGGAACTACTTCCTGTCTTGTTAACATAAGAGTATGTTGCCCTTCAAAACACCTCCACTTCTCCTCTTATTAGAGGACTGCCTTATTATTAATCTGCTAATTCTGTCAGTTGATGAAAGAAAAATGCTTGATCTCACCTGAGAGTTTCCAGTGTACAGCGTGGACTCTTCAGTCCTTCAGACAGAAGCTTCACGCCTGAATCCTTCAGGTTATTGTTACTCAGGTCCAGCTGTCTCAGATTAGAGGTCTGAGAGCTGAGACCTGAGGACAGAGCTTCACAGCTTCTCTCTGACAGGTCACAGTGACTCAGTCTGAAAAATAACAGATAAACAATTACAAAAATAAAACACTTATGTTGAAGTGTAATGAGATACTATTATATTTAGCAATATTTAATCTTGTTTTGTCAGGAAACTGAGCACTTATGCAGAGCAACATGTGGAGAGAATCAGAGGAGAAGAAGTGAAGGGAGAACAGCAGTAAAACAACACTGAATTGTTCAGTGTGCTTTTGATATCAACAAAATGTTTCAAATTTCTTTTTTTTTTATTTGTTTTAGTAGAATTGATGATTATCACTTAGATAACAACCACAGGCCAGGTCTAAATTGCACTTTGGTGACAGTTACACCCAGAAATATTTCAGAAACGTGGACAATTTGTGCTCCATTGTATTCAGTATTGAACAAACTGAGTACCGATGACCACTTAATATTTTTGATATTTTATTTGAGTTGTTCCACCTGATCTGTGTTAACTAGAATAAACATTTAAAAACTAAAGCTATCATCACATATTCACTTACAGAGCTTTGTTGGAGGCTTTGACCACTGGCAGCAGCCTCAGAAGAGCCTTTTTAAAGGCTCATGTTCTCACTTAGATCATTTATTTCTACTTACATTTCATTCTGGGAAAAATGGGGATTACTTTGAAAACAGGAACTATTTTCCCCAAAAATCAGCTCTGGATTAGTAAATCACTCCAACATGTTCTCAGTCAGAATAAGCTGTCTTGTTATGATGGAGAGAAGAAAAAGATCGAGGCACAGAAACTTGTTGAAAGAGAGATAACGCAGCTAAAATCAGGTCTAAAAGTAAAGCAGAGCATAGGTTGAATAAAGGACACTCAAGGCTGGCTTGGAAAGGAATGAAGTCCATGGTGGGGATGCAGAGCAAGGACCAAAGATTAATGTGATGCTGAATCAGCAGAAGACTTGGACTCATTTGATTCCAGCTTTGATATCATTGATTTCAATGAAGAGCTTTGTGATTGTAGCAAAGGGCTGGTAGCTCTGAGAGTCCCACTGATGAGGTGTCTGTGAAGGTTCGCAGTCATCTAATGAGCTTAGAAAAAAAGGCATCTGGACTTCTTTAAGTGTCTTGAAGACGTTTCGCCTCTCATCCAAGAAGCTTCTTTATTTCTAGGGTCAAATGGTGGAGAGTCCCAGATTAGCCTGTGTACAAACAGACTTCAGCCATATGAGAGTGAGTGTGAGTGAATGAGAGCACACACAGGACACTCTGATCTCTGAATGTGTGTGACGCAGTGAAAAAGAGGATTGTACTGGATATACTGTGACTGACAAACAGAGTTTAAAGAGAAAGGTGTTTGGATTAAAATGGATTATGCTAAAGTGACCGTGCTAATGAAATCTGAACTGACTGAAATGCGAAGTGAAGATAATTCAGATGTAAAAGAGAGAGAGGTGGTGATGATAAGGTGAGGCTGAAGATCAGTGAAGGGCATGTAAACACCTGATTGGCTGAGTAGATATCAGATCGACAGTTTCACAGTTTTCCCTGTGGATTATAACTTTAAGAAGATGTGACATTCATCAAGGAATCCTGCTTTCTGGATTATTTCCATGAACACTGATCTGGATCACATCTACAGTGCTGGAAGTGCCCATCTCACCACCAACCTCTCTGTGCACATTCACTTTTCAACCCTTTGTGAGACACTAAAGGTGTAAATCTGAGTATTTATCTATGTTAGTGCGAACACCTCTAATAGGTTGCTTTGGCCTTTCCAAGTAATATCTTCCCTTGGAGTCTGCGGTCCAGGCTCCTAAAATCATCCTAGTTTTACAAGCACTACAATCTAGAGGAGAGCTGCACTAACAGGTGTGACTGATGAGATCTGACCTGCAAGGATACTCATGTTTATGTATATCAGGACAAGCAGGGAAGACCTGGACATCAACTCTGTCAGGCTGCCTGAGTCCTCTCACCCACATCAGCTCAGAACTCTGCATTATCTACTGAGTCAGACTCAGAGGATCAGGACTCAGAAGTTCTACAAAGAGTAGAACCAGACTTCCTGTATAGAGGTCTGCGGGCCTACTGATCCACAGTGTCAGCACAACTTTCACATCATATTCATCTCAGCACAACTAAAACATGTGACTGACCTCAGAGTTTCAAATCGACATCGTGGATTCTCCAGAAGAACACACAGCTGCTTCACTCCTGAATCCTGCAGTTTGTTGCAGTCTACACTCAGGTCCAGCACTCTGGGATACGAGGGATTGGACTTCAGAGCTGCTGCCAGATAATCACAGCTGATCTCTGACAAACCACAGCCAAACAATCTGTATGAAGAATGAAAGATGTAAGTTTATTAGACAAAGTGCTTGAAATCATTCAGTGTTTCATCATCTGTTCAGAGCTGAAGAAGGTTCAGAATGTAGAAGTTTAGAAAATGGAAACTCCAAACAGCTGAAGCCAACAGGAAGCAGCTTCAAACAAACACAACAAGAGAAAAAACTCTGAATGTTTCACATTAAAGTCGTACATTTATCATAAAAACAGGGAAAACGTAGTGTTTTTCATTCAAGGAACCACAAGGCTTCACTTTTAAAGGTGAAGTGTGAAAGAAATGGACATATTTGAAGTCCAACACCTTTTTTCCAGTCACATTATTAAAGCAGACAAACTACAAGATCATTTTCATTGTAACAAGTCATCTTCTGACCCTTTATTATTATTGTTATTATTCAATATTTATGGAGGATGTTTTTAAATTAGGCTCAATTATGTGACAGACATTTCATCCCATGTCAGTTTGGCCTCATCCTGGGCCGGATTATCCAGCACACACTCTGACCACAGGCCCAGGGGCCACGCATAGCTGGGCTCCATCCAAGAGACAGGAAACAAACCAACACAATAATAAAAAGCACCATGTGATCTTCTTACATCTTCAAGACAAACATAGTAAAAACATGAGCATATATGTTTCCTGATAAAATGATGTGACAGGTAGAACAGAGTAAAGTGGTGGTGTTACAGCCTTTCTCCCCTCTGCTGCTGAGGCTGTTAGTCTCCACTAACAGATTTCCACTCATGAAAAAGCTCTGGCTGCTTCATTTCTCATTTCATATCAGAGACTTTAATGGTTCAGTGAAGCTGTACTGTGATGCTTCCTTTCCATATTCAGCCCAATGTGCTCTGTATTGTTTTATGCAGGTCATCTAAACAGGAACGAGCAGCTCATTTCAATATAAAAGGTTAGAATTGTAAAGAAAACAAACAGAGCTCATGAACTGAAACTGATTTCATTTTTTCAGCTGGAACATTTTAGTCGTTCCTTTTTCAATAGATACATGATTATATTTACAGTAAGTCTTATCATTCCCTTTTTCCCTGCCAGTCACCGTCAATGTTCCCTCTAATGTTTCATGTGTCTGCGTGAACACATAAACTCCCTGAGCGTCCCTTGGACCACTGTGAGTAACAGCAGACGTGTGCACTGTGGTCACGCCAGCATCTTATCCATCCAAGTTACATGGTTTATTAAAGTAATCAAATTACAGCATTTACATTTATGTTAGACTACTTTTAATTAACTGCTTTAGCCCACTTACAATGAAAATTAAAAACAACCTTGTTCATGACCTGTAGCATGTTAACACTATTGGAAGTAAAAATAACTTGAACTCCAATTTTGAAAACACAACTTTATTTTTTCTATTTTTATAAAGCTCTGACTTGTATTATGAGTCTGTGGTCTGGGAGAGAGTCTGTAACTCTGTCTGCAAAATACAGTAAATAATGACCAATGTTGGGCAATTAATTATATAGTTACTTCTTCAAAAAAGTAACTGAGTTTTGCAAACAACAAAGTTTGTTGCAATAAATACTGAATACTATCGTTGTTATAAACAACGACAGTATTCAGGAAGAAAACCAAACATTGCAGATATTTTTTATCATAACTCTGGTTTTACGTGGCCGATCAACACAATTTAAAAACTGGTATAAAGTCCACACTTTTTTCCCTCAGTTGCTCCGTCTGTCCTGCTCACATCTCCAATGGTTGTACACGTTGTCATTAACGTGGCTTCACTCCACATCAGCCACTTTGCTCGCTAGAACACCGGTGTCGGCACATAAGGACGCTGTCATAGCCTGTCAGCGACGTTGATTAGCTGCGTATATACGAATGTGAATCGCGTGATTGGCTGGACTATGGGATAAGGTGGCATCGTTCTAATCCCATACGGGAGCAGCCAGTCACTCACTGACTCACACTGCAAAACAGAATTGTAAAAGTATTAATTTTAATTTCAATTGAGATTTGATTTTTTTTTGTGCGCAACACAGATTTTCTGTGCGCAGAGACGTGCCAGCAGCGCGCAATTGCGCACGCGCGCAGCTTAGAGTGAACATTGGGCACCACCACAGTTCACTTCAACAAAACTTTACTTCAGATTTGTTTTCATGGTTTGATCCAGTGATGAGAGCCGTTTCCCCCATGTCCAGTCCTTGTACTAAGCTAGGCTAAACATGTCCAGGGCCTGTCTCTGTGCAGCTTTTAATTGAGTTA
>NW_024387382.1:0-69424 GCF_900408965.1 Simochromis diagramma
TCCCACTCCTTTCTCCTTCTCTGCCCTCTTCTCCTTATTATAGGTGTCCCTGAGGCTCTTCCACTTTCTCCTGCAGATGTCCTCTGAATAAACGCATTATCTGGTTAGCGGAAAGCTATTTGTACAACAGTGGGAAAATCGCGGGACAGTAGGCGGGCTTGCTAGCTTGCTAGCTTTTGCGCGGCTTCATCGGGTCAGTCTGAAAATTAAAAAGTAGGAATGAACTTACCAGGTTGCCCGATCTCCTCACTGATTTGTCTCCAAGCTAGGTCCTTTTTATTCCTGTCTCGGTAGAAATAATAGGTAGCATCATATAATTCTGGGTGATTTGCCACAGAACTGATTAGTTTCTCCTCCATTTTGACTGCAGAATGAATGGCTTTGGCTGGATCTGCCCCTTTGAACTAGGTAACAGCCACGTCACCAGGCTCCTGATTGGTTGTCGCGGCGCGATTTTACGCTGGAGTTCAGATTTTTCCAACTCGAGCGGGGGACGCGAAACGCGCGTATGCACAAAATGCAACACATTAACTCACGCGCGTTGATTTTTTCGCGAGTCAAACGCCTGAAACGCGCTACACTCACGCGCGTTTCTGGCGTTTTTGCGTTTTCGCGACGCCAAAACGCTTCCGAATTTTCGCGGGGGCCGCAATCGCGGGTCAGCGCGCCTTTCCATTGACTTTACATGTAAACCTGACACTCCGCCTGCCTCTATCGCGTTCGGTGTGAACACACCGTTAATCTTTACTTGACACAAGTTATGGAGATCTTGTAACCATGACTGCCACTGTGATCTGCACTCCTCTGAAAGTGGTTCATCCCAACTAGCTTTCTCTCGACTCAACTGTTGCAAGATCAACTTCCCACGTAAAACAAACGGTGCTACAAAACCCAAAGGATCGTAGATGGAAGCTACTGTGGATAGCACTCCCCTTCTCGTCATTGGGTGTTTCTTGACAGTTACTCTGAACTGAAAGTCATCAGAGGATACGCACCATTGCACGCCCAGTGCTCTTTCTAGGAGTGGCTCCCCTAAATCTATGTCCAGTTCTTTGACACTGTCTGCACACTCTTCCTTTGGTATTGACTCCAATACCTTCTTGCTGTTGGAAATGAACTTGTGTAGTCTAAGCTTGCCTGTGCTGCAAAGCTCTCTTGCTTCCTTGATCAGCTTGATTGCCTCAGCATCAGACCTTACACTCACCAGTCCATCATCAACATAAAAATTTCTTCGGATGAACTTGACAGTGCTTTGGTTAAATCGATCTTGACCTTCTGTGGCTAGATGTTTAAGTCCAAAATTGGCACAGCCAGGTGAGGAAGCTGCTCCAAACAAATGGACTTTCATCCGAAAAACTGATGGCGGAGACTCAAGATCACCATTCTCCCACCATAAGAACCACAAGTAGTCTTGGTCTTCAGGCTTTACATGGAATTGATGAAACATTCGTTCCACATCACACATAATAGCGACTGGGCCCTTTCGAAATCTACAAAGAACTCCCACCAAGGTGTTTGTGAGCTCTGGCCCTGTAAGAAGGTAGTCATTCAATGACATGTCTTGAAATCTTGCCGAGCAATCAAAGACCACTCGCAGTTTCTCTGGCTTTTGAGGGTGGTATACACCATGGTGGGGAATATACCAAGCTGATCGTTTATCAAGCTCTTTTTCTGGGACCTTTTCTGCTTCACCACGACTGATAATGTCTTCCATGAAGTTCATGTAGTCTGTCCGATATTTCTGGTCTCTCTTGAGCTTCTTTTCCAAGCACATGAGGCGTTGAACAGCACTTGGCTTGTTATTTGGTAGCTCTGGCCTGCTCTGTTTAAAAGGCAGAGGCATTTCAAGATGTCCGTCTTCTTTGTACTTAATTTCTTCTTTCATTTTAGTCAAAACCGGAGATCTTCTTGCGAGAGATTTGTCTCTTCTCCAAGCCTTTCACTGAAGTCAGATTCCAGCACCTTAAGTATGTCTTCTGGAGCAGTCATCTCCTTAATTCTTGTTTTGCAAACATAATGAACTTTGCTCTTCAACTTACTTGTTACTTTGGGTTCAGGGGTCACTTGCTTTACAATGATGCGGTGACTTACTCCTATTGTATCACTGTAGTGTTCACCTGGATCACCATAGCTCACTATGCTCCAGCCTACGTCAGTTTTCTGTGCGAAGGGCTGGTTGTCCTCACCACATACACTTCTCTAGGCATTAGTGCTTGTGGACAGTTATACCCGATAAGAAGACCGATTTCACATTTCTTCAGCGGGGCAATGTGTTCCGCAAGATGCTCTAAATGAGGCCACGCCTTTGCAGTCTCTGGTGTTGGAATGTGTGTACGATTGGCAGGTATGAATTCACGAGTGTAGACCGTTGGCACTATAGAACCTCTATTAGACCGTTGAGTCTTTTGCATGGTACAATTGTCTTCTTGGAAGACATTGTAGACAGCTTCAACTTGACTGGCTCTGCATTAACATCAAGAGCATCTACCACTTCTTCAAGAATGAATGAAGAATCACTTTGTGAATCTAACAGAGCATAGACAAGGACTTCTTTGTTTGAATCACTTGGCATTGATGCATAAACAGGAACTATTGCTGAAGTCTGAGCACTGTTACCATCATGCACAACTCTATTGGATGTGGTTTCGTGAGTGGTGTCTTGCGGCGATTGTGGCTTTCCTTCTTTACTGCAACTTGTCTCGTCATTTTCCTTTTGCTTTGAGCGACCCTCATGTAAGCATGTGGGGTGGCGCTTTGAGCAGGTGTCGCAGACCATCCGGTTGCTGCAATTCTTGGATTGATGGCCAGGACTCAAACAGCCAAAGCACAGTTTCTCACCTTGAATGAACTTCACTCGGTCAGCAACTGGCCTTGCAGTTAGTCTACGGCACTTGTGCAAGACATGCCCTGTTTTCTTACAAAACATACATGTGCTTATGCTCTTCTCAGTGGTGTTAGTTGTAAAAATCCTTGCACTTGCTGCTTGGTTCTTAGAGGTCACTACATTCTGAGGTTTAGATCTTGTCCTTTCTGGCTCCCCTTGCCGCAAAGCATAGTAAGATGTAACAGGGTTACAAGCAATACTAGCCTCCAAAGTCAGGAAAGTTACAAAATACTTGAAATCTGGGAACCTTCCATGCTCCAGCTGATACTGTGTGGCTTTTCGGTTCCATCTGCTGCTTAACCAATCAGGCAACTTGGCTGTCAGTTTTTGGTTTTCAATGCCATCATCAAGAATACACAGACTCTCATTGTGAGCCATGGCACATTCACAACTGCGTAAAAAGTCCACAAATTTCCTTAAGTCAGCACTCTCTCTTGATGCTATCTTTGGCCAGGCATGTAATTTGTCTCGGCAGGCTTTGGCAATCATAAAAGGCTGGCCGTATCGCTCATTGAGGAGTTCCCATGCAGCAACATATGCAGTATCTGAACCAATCAGAAAATAACCTTCTAATGCCTCTCTAGCTGCTCCTCTAACATATTTCTGGAGGAAGAATATTTTCTCCGAGCTTGGAATGTTTTTCTTTTCAATAAGAGTTTGGAAGGATGACTTCCAATGATTAAACTTGAGTGGATCACCACTAAAAACTGTGGGCTCTGGAATGGGTAGTCTATTTGCTGATATAGCCTCAGCTAAGACCTTCACAAGCTCTCCTGTGCTATCTTGAAGCACATGTGTTGGCACTGCATCCTTTGGTGGTTGTGAGTGCTGGTCCTCAGTCTTCACCTGATTGACTGGCTGCATAACCTTATGTAGATCCAGGCTCTGTGCAGCCTCAGTCCCTTGGGCTGGACTGAGCTCACTCTCATCATATACTTGAAGCCTTGCTTTGGCTGCATTCAGCCTTTTCAAATTTTCCAAACGCTCAAGTTCTCTCTTTAGGTTTTCTACAGACCTTCTTCTTGCAGCATTCTCTTCTCGCTGTTTCTTTAAGAGAGCAGCCTCTTGTTTCTCTCTTTCTAGCCTACGTTCAGTTTCTTCCCTTTCTCCTTCAAGACGACGAGCTAATGCTGCTGCTTCTTGGTCTGCAATGATCAACCTCTCTTCAGCTTCAAGGTTTTGCAATTTCTCTTCGTGGCCCTCTTGTTCAGCCATAATCTGCAGTACAGCCTGTGTAGCTAAATACTCGGCAGCAGCTTCTTGTCTTCTAAGTGAAGATACACTTGAGTGAATAGAAGAAGCTTTAGAACCATTAGAGGCAGGAAGTGAAACACTGGAGGCTGACGATGAGAATACAGAACTATTATCTGGCCAAATCAACTCCTCCGCTGTTCCCTGCATTTCAGATTGAGCATTTTGTACTACAGTCTTAGTGATCGAGATGCAGTTATCCATCTTGCGACGCATGTCATGGGCTGGTTGATCAATTCTTCTGTAATCATCATAAGCAATGTTCAACTCAGATAATTCCCTTTGAATACTGGTGATGTGTTCTTGTAGGATGTCACTAGGATCCTGTTTTAATACAGATCTTTTAGCTACCTTAATCAGAGCTTTCCATCGTTCATATTTGCTGTCAAAGCGAAGCAATAGCCCTTTGATTTGCTCTTTCTGAAAATCTTTTCCTTTTTCTGTTAATGTTCGGGCTCTTTCACTTCTACGAGGCTCTTCAGGTGGTACTATATTTTGCCCGATATTTGATTCACTTGTCTGTTCTAACTCAGTCTCTTCTTCCGGAGCAGCTACTGCACCCTGAGCTTCTTTACTTGTATGTGACATTTTGATTATTTAGGCACAGATATACACAGGCAGCATAGAAGAGCAAGCTGCAACAACATTTGTGAATACTGAAAGAATGAGCTTAACTAAATGAAGTCACTCTCATTCAAATTAGCCCATACATGTAGAATCTTACAGAGTAAGTACACTTAACAGAGTTCTTAAAAGACACTGAACCATAAATACAAACTGAATTTCTGTCAAAATGTACAAAATTTACTTCTGCCCTTTCAGAGCCAACTATAATTATTCAGCTGAACATGAATTTACATCTCTTACGTAAATGCACATTCATATACGTGAAAGAGCGTGGCTGCCAGGCTATACACAGTTCCTTTTAGTTTCCAACTCTTGTGTCACTTTTCAGACCAAAAACTTTAGAGTCTGGCTTATAGACTTCTTCATGAAAACCTTATGAACCTGTGTGTCCTAAACAGTGGCTTATCTGTGTTCCCGTCTTGATGCGCTGTCGAATTTGCGCTGATAGGGCGAGTCTGGGCAGGTCCGAGCTTGACTATCACTCCCTCCAGTTAATACACGACACCACGGTTCTTCATTCACTGATGGATTTATTCTTCCGTCAAACTTCTCCTCAGAAACACCATAAAATCCACCGTCAAACTGTTATTACATAAAAGTACAGAATGACCAACATAAATATTACAAATAAACATTTAAACCCAAGTTAACAAATACGCGATAAACAAACACAGTTAACGTACCTCGCTGGCTGCACGTAACCGTGAGGGAATGAGTATTCATGTGAGCAGCAGATGAACTTTGTACCAACAACATCTTCAATAACAGAGTCTGAATGAAGCTCAGGTGTTGATGCTGCTCACTGATTGGACGCTTGTTTTCAGCTCTGCTCTCAGTCTTTACTGCACAGGTGAAGGTAGAAAGTGTGACTGGATCTATAGACTGGAAACAGAGAAACATGCTGAACATTTGAAGCTTTGCAGCAGAAATGTTCATGTTACAAATACAGCAGAGCTGATCTGGGATCAGTGTGTTCACACCTGCAGCTACAACAAGGTTTCATGTCTCCACACGTCAGCATGTGAACTTTACTCTGACTCAGTCTGAGCAGTCAGACGGCATATTTTTAAAGTTAACACATCAGCACACACAGAGCTGAGCCTCTCCCACCTGTGCTGAGTTTCAGGTGGAGTCCCGCCTCCTTCCAGGAAGCAGCTCACCTGTGTGTCCGTGTTTAGTGTCCAGGTGTGGAGTGGAGCTTGTTGTTGGTGTGAAGAAACTGTAAGTTTGCTTTGTTTCCTCCTTTAACAGTTTGTCTTTAGGAACTTTACTGTTTGTTCAGCTCGTGTTTGATTTCTTCACACAACAAACTGTGTGTGTTTGTATTTCCGGTCTCTCCATTAAAGTCAGTGTGTAATGTTTCCTGGCTAACATCAGCTGTGTGCAGCTTAGTTCAGCACAAATCTGCCGCTCCATAGTTCACGGTAACGGACTCACAGCTGGACCAACGAGGCCGAGTGTGTCCGCCACTCTGAGCTACGTTCGTGTTTGTGTACTTGTAGTTTGTACTTTGAGTTCACTCAGAGCCCACAGAGGACGCAGCGTACGTGATGACGTCACAGCCCTTTACCTCCTTTACTGTCACTACTGTGATTAATATTTACACACGAGACACCTGCAGAGCTCTGACGCTAAGCTAGCACACAGCATGCTAACGCTAAGCTAACGCTAAGCTAACGCTAAGCTAACGCTAAGCTAACGCTAAGCTAGCCAAGAACCCAGAGTGAGGTTAAAGCTGAGTAAACACTGACCCCAGACCAGCACCGTGATAAAGTGAGCTGCTGCTGCTGAACTTGAACAGGTAACAAAGTGATGAGCAGTCAGGCTGCAGGTTTCTACCTGTTCATGCTTCTACAGTAGAATCACTTTGAAGTGTCTTTGTGCTGTTTCATCTTTGATTTGTGTTCATAAACACTCAGAGAAACATCACGTGACCTCATCAGGATCTGTGTTGGTGTGTGGGGCTGTACCTCAGCTTTATGTTGTTACATGCTCATTTGTTCATTTTACACAGTAACATCAAAGTAATGTTATGAGGAGTAATGAAGTAACGTACTCCATTACTTTTAATTAAAGTGTTCTGTGTAATATGTGTAATAATGACTGTTTTGAGTAATGACCAACACTGATCACAACAAAGAGGAAATGCCTCCAACATGCACAAACATTTGAGCCACAACATGCAGTTAATGTGCACAAATGTCTTTGATATGCTGCTCAGTGATGGTGGTGACTGTCAGAGCAGAGCTACTGAGAATCAATAAGTAATATCAATGATGGGATCAGAATCACTAAATTCTTCTCATCCCTGTCAGTATCATACATGTGCTGTATAATGTGATAAATGTAGAGGTGCTGGCTGTTCTCTCACTCTGCTGTTTAGCTGTAAAGGACGCCTCCCTGCCTTTGTCTCATTCATGACCTTTAATAGTCTCTTCTAACATGCAGAGATCTGTATGATCTGTTTCATAGAGTCTAACCAGCCTGTACAGGTAACAACAACAGTCACTGCATCACTGACACACAAACGTCATCTCTGTCAATAACAACATTCATACATGGAATAAAAACACATCAGTGGATCATTGCTGGAGCTGATGTTTGTGCTCCTGGTGCAAAGGCTCTCAGTTTGCTCCTTGAAATAACATCAGTGGTGGGTCAGCGACATGCTTTCTTTCCCTCTCAGGTTTAAATATCTGGGACTCTCCACCGTTTGGTTTTAGACCTGAAGAAGCTTCTCAGATGAAACGTCTTCCAGAAACTTAAAGACGTCTCTTTTCTCTCCAAGCTCCTTAGATCACATGACCTGGATGACTGAACCTACAGACATGTTGACCTGGTTTCATGGTCACATGACAGGTCAGAGGTCAGCGACTGTAACTCAGTTCCTCCTGTTAATGTGAACTCACTGAGTGTTTGTGGTTTACCTCTCAGACTGACTGAAGATGATGATGGAGGAAGAGGAGGACAGAGCAGAGTCTGCAGGGTCCAGCTGTCCGTCTGTGAGGAGTGACCAGTCCAAAGGTCGACCTCCATACTTCAGTGGTGAACCTGGAGCAACGAGGTCAGAGAGCTGAACTCACTGAGTAACAGAAATAATTCTGCACTGACATTATAATCAGTGTTGACTCTGGTTGATTGTCTGACTGTGTTTGTGAGCTGAGAGGAAATGAAAATGAGTTTGTAACAAAAATCAGTTTTGTCCAGTTTTCCTGTAAAAAGCTGAACTCTAATCTAAGAGGATGTTACTGACAGGAAACAGCTGCATTATCTGCAGTCTGTGTGATCACAGCTGCTTCAATCATGTTTGTGTCTGCAGAGGTCAGAGGTCACAGTCTGCAGGGTCCAGCTGTCCGTCTGTGAGGAGTGACCGGTCCAAAGATTATAATCCATTCTTCAGTGGTGAACCTGGAGCAACGAGGTCAGAGAGCTGTGATGACTCCTTTACATGTTTGTGTTTCCTGGATAAATATGACCTGAAACATCCTCAGATTGTTACAAAGATTCATTAAAAAGAAAACAATGAAAGAGAAAAGATCCAAATGTTCGACTTGGTCATTTGCTGTTTGAGGACAGTGATGCTCATATCCGTGGGGAAAGTGTGACCTGAGTGGGTTCATGTTTGTCTTTAAAGAACAGAGCTGCTCTGATTCTCTTTGTGTCTGATCTGTTAAACAGTCTGAGAGGTCACACAGAGACCCAGCAGCTAAAGCCTGGATCATACTGGCTGCTGTTACTCCATCAGGACAACACTGAACCACAGTGGTGTGGATGTAGTGGATAAATCCCACCATACTGATGCTCAGAGTTAACCACAGGGAACAAAACCAGATGTTACCTTCAGATTGTGACCTTTGGAGTGGACGATGCAGATTTCAATAGAGAATAAATGTTGTTGTTTTTCAGCTGTGAAGAAAGAATCTAATTTTCTGAACTTAAGAATTTATGATGCTGGAAACAACATGGAGACTATAACACAACATTTCCACTGTGTTCATAGAATGAATGTAAAACTGTCAGACATTCATTAAATATGCAAAATGTCTACAGAAGCATCAGAGGGTCAGACGTGAAGCACTCAGTGATTTTGATCAAATGACTCATCAGTTATTGATCTGTACTACACTGATCTACCACGTTAGTAAAGCTGGTGTTCTGGTGGTGGACGGAGACTCGGATCATGTTCTGGTTTTGGAGCAGTGATCTGCTGATGGTTCAGTTTAATGAGCTTCTTCAAAATCATCCCTGACATCACCACTGAAAGGACGTCCATGAAAACAGACTGAAAATTACTGATATGTTCACAATCTGAGAGTTTAAAACTTGACAGACTTGATTCAGGTGAAGTTATTTGAGCAGAAACTCCTGGATCTTTATCCTGTGTTGATCTAATCCTTCATGGTTCCTCCACAGAGTGGACCAGCAGAGCTCAGAGGTTCCCAGTGGTCAGTCTGCCCAGCAGCATCAAACACAGCTGGACTCCATATTTATGGTCTGTACATGTACAACAACTACTGTTACATCTGTTCTGTTCACAGTCATCTCCATGCTGCTCTTTGTAGACCAGTGGATCGTCAGTGTGTCCAACATGGATCTGATGTTTGGCTCCATGATTTCAGTCTGATTGGCTCATTCATAAATATTCTGTTCCAGCTGCTGGAGGACAACATCATCACTTTTGTGAAGAACGAGCTGAAGAAGATCCAGAAGGTTCTGAGTCCAGATTACCCAGAATGCTTAGAGAGTCAGAGGAGCAGGAGCAGAGAGGCATTTGTGAAGATCACAGTGGACTTCCTGAGGAGAATGAAGCAGGAGGAGCTGGCTGACCGTCTGCAGAGCAGTAAGAGGATTTATCTAAAGATTTAAGCTGCTGGATAAATGAACATTTTCCAGAGATGGAAGATGGAGCAACATGTTTTAAAGATTAGTTCTTTTTGGAATTGAGTGTTTATTTTTCTTCTCATTCAGAACTTCAAGCTGCAGTTTGTCATCGTAACCTTAAATCCACCCTGAAGAAGAAGTTCCAGTGTGTGTTTGAGGGCATCGCTAAAGCAGGAAACCCAACCCTCCTGAATCAGATCTACACAGAGCTCTACATCACAGAGGGAGGGACTGCAGAGGTCAATGATGAACATGAGGTCAGACAGATTGAAACAGCATCCAGGAAACCAGACAGACCAGAAACAACCATCAGACAAGAAGACATCTTTAAAGCCTCACCTGGAAGAGATGAACCAATCAGAACAGTGCTGACAAAGGGAGTGGCTGGCATTGGGAAAACAGTCTTAACACAGAAATACAGCCTGGACTGGGCTGAAGACAAAGCCAACCAGGACATCCAGTTCATATTTCCATTCACTTTCAGAGAGCTGAATGTGCTGAAAGAGGAAAAGTTCAGCTTGGTGGGACTTGTTCATCACTTCTTTACTGAAACCAAAGAAGCAGGAATCTGCAGCTTTGAAGACTTCCAGGTTGTGTTCATCTTTGATGGTCTGGATGAGTGTCGACCTCCTCTGGACTTCCACAAAACTACAATCCTAACTGACCCTAGAAAGTCCACCTCAGTGGATGTGCTGCTGATAAACCTCATCAGGGGGAAACTGCTTCCCTCTGCTCGCCTCTGGATAACCACACGACCTGCAGCAGCCAATCAGATCCCTCCTGACTGTGTCAGCATGGTGACAGAGGTCAGAGGGTTCACTGACCCACAGAAGGAGGAGTACTTCAGGAAGAGATTCAGAGATGAGGAGCAGGCCAGCAGGATCATCTCCCACATCAAGACATCACGAAGCCTCCACATCATGTGTCACATCCCAGTCTTCTGCTGGATCACTGCTACAGTTCTGGAGGATGTGCTGGAAACCAGAGAGGGAGGACAGCTGCCCAAGACCCTGACTGAGATGTACATCCACTTCCTGGTGGTTCAGACCAAAGTGAAGAAGGTCAAGTATGATGGAGGTACTGAGACAGATCCACACTGGAATAAAAAGAACAGGAAGATGATTAAATCTCTGGGAAAACTGGCTTTTGATCAGCTGCAGAAAGGAAACCTGATCTTCTATGAATCAGACCTGACAGAGTGTGGCATCGATATCAGAGCAGCCTCAGTGTACTCAGGAGTGTTCACACAGATCTTTAAAGAGGAGAGAGGACTGTACCAGGACAAGGTGTTCTGCTTCATCCATCTGAGTGTTCAGGAGTTTCTGGCTGCTCTTCATGTCCATCTGACCTTCATCAACTCTGGAAAAAATCTGCTGGAACAACAAAAAACAACCTCCAAGCGGTCTATTTTTCTTAGAAAAAAAGAGTCTCTCCACCAGAGTGCTGTGAACAAGGCCTTACAGAGTCCAAATGGACACCTGGACTTGTTCCTCCGCTTCCTCCTGGGTCTTTCACTGCAGACCAATCAGACTCTCCTACGAGGTCTGCTGACACAGACAGGAAGTAACTGGCAGACCAATCAGGAAACAGTCCAGTACATCAAGGAGAAGCTCAGTGAGGATCTGTCTGCAGAGAAAAGCATCAATCTGATCCACTGTCTGAATGAACTGAATGATCGTTCTCTAGTGGAGGAGATCCAACAGTCCCTGAGATCAGGAAGTCTCTCCACAGATGAACTGTCTCCTGCTCAGTGGTCAGCTCTGGTCTTCATCTTACTGTCATCAGAAAAAGATCTGGATGTGTTTGACCTGAAGAAATACTCTGCTTCAGAGGAGGCTCTTCTGAGGCTGCTGCCAGTGGTCAAAGCCTCCAACAAAGCTCTGTGAGTACATTTGTACTCATGTCTTTACTTTTAACATCCAACTGTGTCAGTAATTTATTTCACCAGGCTTTCTGTCTTTGTATGAGTTTGTATCCTAAAGTTTTGGGATTTCTCCAATACAACTGTGACCTCTTTGATGCCTCCAGAACTCGAGACGCTGGATTCACCATAAACTCTGATCATCACTGCTGCTGTTGTGTTATCAGTGTTTGTTTAAACAGTTAGGCTGCATGTGCCTGATGTTGTGATACTTCATATTCACATGCATGCTCCTAGATACATTTCTACTGCAGGTCTATTTTAGTCACAAATGTTGGTGAAACACTTGCTTTTACATGCATGGTGGGTCCTGAATTAAAGAAAGCATTTGAATTACTCAGTGAATCCTGGCAGCCAGAGAAACATCCTTAGTTCCACCTTAAACTAAACTCTGCTTCGGTCTTCCACAGTGTGTTTGTTGTTTCTTTGTTGTTGTTGGCCTGCTCTCTCCTCTCACTCCAATCTGGTTGCAGCAGATGTTTGTCCCTCCCTGAACCTGCAGACTTGGGTGCAGCACCTCAGTTCATCTTCAGTCTGAAACCAGCTGTTGTAGCTATATCCCCTCAAGCACACCTTCCCTGGTCATCTCTGCTGTGGTTGCTATAAAATTTAATCTTGATTTTAAAAAAAAGAACAAAAAACCTCAAGTCAGACTTGATGCCATTTGTTGGCAGCATGGTGCCTGTTTGATGATAAACTGCAGTACAGTCTAAAGCAAACCTTCTGACTTTATTGACTTTATGCATGTATATATTCTTCCTGTTCACCTTGGACACACAACAGCTCTCTGTTTGTTGTGATTGGATCTAGAATAGCCAACATATCCTAATCTAGATAATTTCTAAGGTGGTATCTGGGAGGAAAAGTTAAAATCAGCTTGGATGGCCTGTACTGTATGATGGCCTTGGTTGCACCACATTGATAGCCATGCAGGGTGGTTCACTCCTTGTGCAAGAAGACCGAGGAGTGAGCCACCCTTGGTCAAAGCTTGGTCATTCAAGCTCACTGTTTTCCCCTTGTTGGTTGATGATAGTATTTTTTTTACCTGATTTATAGTCATCATTGTCCACAAATTAACTCACACACTGCTGACTGCTGTAGCTTACCTGGCTGAGCAGGTGACCCATGCACTGAAGGTTAGAGTTGTGACTCCAGGGCCTGGTTTGAGTCTGCCCAAGACCATTTCCTGTGTGTTATTCTCCTCACTGCTCCCTCCCTTCCTGTCTTCTTTGTCCTATACAGTGAAGACAAAAGGCCTCAAGTTGTGAAAACTCTTCCCCTTCATCATCTTCCGTCTCTCTCATCTAAATTCACCAGTATTCTCTGAGTAGAGAATCTTTTCACAATCTTGAATGATAAGGATCCAAGTGGGTAAAGTTAGTTATTTGTTGTGTTCCTATTTGCAGCTGGGATAGATTCAGAAAAACTCTCGGCTGCCCAAATTACATCCAGTTTAGAAGACAAACATTGAGTGAAGTGTTTGTTTCATCATCCTTCACAACTCATCAACCAGGTGTCACAAACTGCAGCAGGACAGTACAAAGCATGTCATACTGGATGGCTGCAACAACCAGAGTTTTACCTACCTTTGGTATTTCGTGACAGCATGAGCGTAATATTTACTGAACAGAGTCGTCTTCTGTAATCTTTTCAGATTCAGAACACTGTATTTATTTTCAAGGGGCAATTAGGATACTGAGCTTTCCAACCGTACATACAATACACAAACATCACATTGGGGAGACGGGTCAGGCTAGGTAGCTGGCCGGTCAGCCGCTAGAGCAGCGACCCGAAACCGAACAGCAGAAAATGCACAACATCAGGAAAGATGAGGAGAAAAAAAGAACTCCTCCCAGACTGAGCTCCAACAGGGAGATCAGTTTGAGAACAGACAAAAAAAATGACCTTAGCGCAGAGCACATGAAAACTCTTAATGCGCCATAGAAACACATGACAAGCAACAGGGATGGGTAAAAGGTGAGAGACAGCCGGTGTAGACAGCGCATCCAGGCCTGCAGCATTAGCACTGGTCCCCTCGACCCACCGTCTGCACCGGGAGGGGATAAGCATGCTTAGGATGGGAAGGAACAGTCTAAACACCGTCTGTTATCAGGGTGAGATTTGTTCAGCTCCAGCCTTGAGACCACAGCTGGCGCCGGTATGTTAGCCGCATGAGATGATGGTGGATTTCTTTGGTGGGAACAACTGCATGTCAATTTCACAGCTGATCTAACAGTCCATCACTCGTCTCTCAATCTCCCGTTGGAGAGCCACGAGCTTCTCCGAGAGGTTATCGGTTTTGCGCTCAAAGAGCAAAGTCTGAGAACTCACGACCGCCATGAGCTTCTTCAAGATCTTATCCGTGCTGCGTTCAATGAGCCCATTTTGAGAAGTCACGACCCGTCCCATTGTTTCAGTCACAGTGGGCAGCCTTGTGGGGTTTTGAACAGCTGATTCTGCTTTCTTTAATCTTCAATAAGCCAGGGCCAAGCCAGCTCAGATCAGCAAGAACTAGAGATGGACCGATCCGATATTACGTATCGGTATCGGTCCGATACTGACCTAAATGACTGGATCGGATATCGGAGAAAAATAAAAAATGTAATCCGATCCATTAAATATCACGAAAGCACCTCACAAAACTTGCAACACGCCGTAACTCACCTCAGAACGTTAGGTCGGAGCAGTATGCATCACGTGATAGAGCGGCTGTGGCATGCGGGACCTGTCGGTGGTCTGGATAGCATTTGGAGCTTCGCTAGCAACCTGGCATTTCATCTCCGACAAAGTTATCCCCGAGAGAAGTAAAGCAAGTGTGTAAGTCCATCTCTGAATGTTTGTAAAGCATTCCCACGTTAAGCTTAACGAGCGACTGCCTCTCGCTCTCCGGCTGGTACTTCAATCGTGAAACTGCTTAAATGATCAGCTGATCGGCTTTTCTGTCGCGAGTCAGTCTTTGTTTTTGGCCCACTTCGCACCAGAAAGAGGAAACCAGCGGCTGAACAACAGCAGCACGTTTAAGCTTGATCAGCTGTTGTTAGAATTTATTTAATATTACTTTCTACACCAGGATCTTTTTCTACGTAGCTGACGGCTGGTAACTGTGCAGGGGCGGATCTAGCAAAGTTTAGCCAGGGGGGCCGATTGTGCCCCCTCTTCCCTGTTCATGCCCTAAGACATACTTTTCGTTCTTATTCTCATTTAAAATGTCGAGCTTTTAATAAATAATTATCTGACACCCAAAGTTTTAATTTGATGTAAAATGAATAGAAGTCCATTACTGTATTTAGTAACTATTAAGTCTAATATATATACCCTAGTAAGCTATAGTACTTTTTACTTTGGGAAGGTACCATCTGTGCAGTCTGCAATTTTGTTGAAGAAAGATGTTGAATCTATTTAATATTTCTTGAAAAATAATTGATTTCTGTGCATTTTTTTTCACACTGCATCAAATTAAGGTTGATTACGTCGATTAAGCATCATGAGGTGGCGCGTGAGGGGTGGTTTCCTATTTTTTATTTATTTATTTTTGTTGTTGCTGGGAGTTGGAACCCTATTAGTTAGGTTGCTTAATATTTACGCTAAGTACTCTTTAAAATACCAGAATAGGGAGGATGGTGTAGGTTTAAGTTTATTAGATTGATCAGTATTGCTGAACTATGAAATATTTTTTTTGTATACAGGTATAACAGAATAGCTTTAGTGTAGTTGTTGTTTTAAACTTGAGTATGAACTTGCAGACTTTCAAAATGCAGCAAGATATTTAAAAAAAACAGTTTTGTTGATTAAAAAACACTATATCGGATTCATATCGGTATCGGCAGATATCCAAATTTATGATATCGGTATCGGTATCGGACATAAAAAAGTGGTATTGTGCCATCTCTAGCAAGAACCCTTTGCTGCTGTGAATGTCCGTGCTGCTATATTTCAGGATCAGGCTCTAAATGTACAAATGGATCTGAGAAGATTTCCAATCATGTTTCTACTAGATTTACAGTTTGTTTTCATGTCGTCTGACTCAGAAGGTGGAGCAGGTGGAGCTTACAAGGAGTAAGTGCTGCTATAGAAGAAGAGTTGTGTTTTAATGAAGCTATTTAGTTAACCAATAATTGTATTGCATGCTGGCATTAAAAATGTTTCATTTGACTGATTTAATTGTTTGTTTGTTTTCTTCCAGACTGAGTGGCTGTAACCTCTCAGAGAGAAGCTGTGATGCTCTGTCCTCAGTTCTCAACTCCCAGTCCTCTAGTCTGAAAGAGCTGGACCTGAGTAACAATGACCTGCGGGATTCAGGACTGAAGCTTCTGTCTGCTGCACTGCAGAGTCCACATTGTACACTGGAAACTCTCAGGTCAGGATCCAAACATATCATTAAATTTTCATTCATTCATTCATTCATTTATTTGTTCATTTTCAGCCACAACAAATACCTATATTGAACATAAAGTGCACAAAACAAAAAACAAAAATTGCCTGAAAAAGGAGTGGGACGAAGAAAACTTATTAAATCCCACCCCTATACTCACTCATCAACAAAAAAAACAATAAACTTCCCGCAGCTACGCCCATCATTGCATACAGACCCATCAACAGCCCCGGGCACATACAAGCATCTAAACGGCAGCTCGCAAACAACAATTAGAGCCTTCATAACTGAATACAGAATATATAAATTATAAATTGCATTACCACAGGTAACAGGCAGTAATAACTACAAGTAACAAACACACATACATATACATACACATGTACATATATGTACATACATACGCACACTTTTTTTTTTGGAATCCATACCAGCAATGGTAAGAGAACAGACATTACAGAGCACACTAAAAGCATCATTGAGTATACTGTGACCAGACCAACTGTTTGTAGAGAAATTTAAATCTATGAATATTTTTGCATTGTTTAAGTTGTAAACTCAAACTGTTCCAGATTTTCACACCACATACAGACACACAAAAACCTTTACGGGTTGTTCGAGTTCTGGGTAATTTGAATTCTCCAAAGCCTCTCACATTATAAACCTTTTCTCGAATTTCAAATCTAGTTTGTAAATTTGCCGGTAAAAGTTTAGTAAAAGCTTTATACAAAATTATGGATGTATTGTAATTAACCAGATCCTGGAATTTAAGTAACTTTGCCTGAAGAAAGAATTTGTGAGTATGATCTAGATAACCAGCCTTGTGAATAATACGCAGTGCTCGTTTCTGTACTGTGACTAATGGATTAGTTGTATTTTTATATGTATTTCCCCACACTTCCACACAATATGTAAGATATGGAAGAACCAGGGTACAGTAGAGAATACGAAGTGCATCTTTATCAAGGTATGGTTTCACTTTGTTCAAAACTGCGAGGCTTCTGGAAATTTTGGTTTTTATGTGTCTGACGTGTGGTTTCCATGAAATTTTGTTATCAATTACGACTCCCAAAAATTTGTTTTCACTCACATTATCAATTGGTACACCTTCAATGATAATTGGTAATTCTACATTATATTTTAAATTACCAAAAAACATTGCTTTAGTTTTATTTATATTTAATGATAATTTATTTATGTCCATCCATTCTTTTATTGTTTTAGCTCCCTGTTTACGGTCATTACAAGATCAGTATAATCATCGCTACTGAAAAATATGTTGGTGTCATCTGCGAACAGTATGAGTTTAAGTACTTGAGAAACA
Source organism: Simochromis diagramma (assembly GCF_900408965.1). NCBI lineage: Eukaryota > Metazoa > Chordata > Actinopteri > Cichliformes > Cichlidae > Simochromis > Simochromis diagramma. The sequence goes on from NW_024387382.1 coordinate 17,261, forward strand.
TCAAAAATATCATTTATGTATACATTGAAAAGTTTTGGTCCCAACACTGACCCTTGGGGAACACCACATGTAATACCAAGTACAATTAAATGATATTATTGTACAAACAACCAAGCTTTATAGAATTGGCAGGTGAACTTTTCTTTATCTTTGGATTGCTTAGGAGATTCTTAATTACTGTCTGAAGATTTTTTACAGTCACATATTTTGTTTTAATGGTAAAACAGAATATTAAAGATGACTAAACTTGAACTGTAGCTGTGAGTTACTTTGTTTACTCATGTGTGCTGCTGATGTTGTGAGTAATTTAAAGCTGAAGTAAACTTGTAATGAGTTTAATAGAGTTTCTGAAGTAAGTGTACTTGGAGACATTTATGTGTTTACTAAAGTCCAGGAGCAGGAGGCTGTGTGTAGCATAGAGGAACCCAGACCTCAGCTTTGTCTCCTGGTTTCTGTTGCTGCTGTTACAGTTTCCCCTCATCGTTCCCTTCAACAGTCTCCTCACTGTAACAAATCAAATCAAAATTTATTTATATAGCACATATTAAAAACAACAGTGTTGACCATAGTGCTTCACAGTCAATAAAAACATGAGACAGTTAAAACAAACAATAGAAGAGGACAACAAACAATAGATAACAACGCAACAAGCTAAAACAGCCAACTAGACAGAATCAAAAGCCAAAGTAAAAAAATAAGTTTTAAGACGTAATTTTAAAGACTGGATAGACTCGGCAGTGCGAATATGAACGGGGAGGTTATTCCAGAGTATGGGTGCCACGAATGCAAAGGCCCGGTCGCCTCTCGACTTCATTCGAGTCCTAGGTTGTGCTAGGAGCCTATGGTTGGATGATCTAAGTGCCCTGTTGGGATTGTATGAATGGAGTAAATCAGAAAGATAACTGGGCGCTAAATTATTCAAAATATTAAAAGTGAACAAAAGAATTTTAAAATCTATACGATATTTAACAGGGAGCCAATGTAATTTGGCTAAAATTGGAGTTATGTGTTCATGAATTCTTGTACCTGTTAAAAGACGCGCCGCTGCATTTTGAATTAACTGGAGCCGGCAAAGAGAGGAGTGTTGGAGGCCCGAGTAGAGGGAGTTACAGTAGTCCAATCTGGATGTAATAAATGCGTGGATAAGCTTTTCAAGATCTTTTAAAGGAAGGAATGGCTTTGCTTTGGAAATCTGACGCAACTGGTAAAAGCTGTTTTTTACCACAGTGGACACCTGTTTCTCGAGTTTAAAAGAGCCATCCAGGAACACTCCGAGGTTTCTTACAGTGGACGAAAGATGGCTAGCGAGAGGGCCTAGGGCATCAGCTAACTGGTCTAGCGGAGTGTGACTACCAAAGACTATGATTTCGGTCTTATTCTCGTTCAATGTAAGAAAATTATGTGATAACTAAATTTTAACTTCATGCAAACAGTTGAACAGAGGTTGCAAAGAAGCAGTCACATCGGATTTCAAAGGTAAATAAATCTGGATATCATCGGCATAACAGTGAAAGGAGATGTTGTGTTTTCTAAAAATTAATCCCAACGGCAACATGTACAAAGAGAAAAGAGCAGGACCGAGCACGGACTCTTGAGGCACACCACAATAAATAGGGGCAGAAGCCGAGGAGTGTTGCCCCATAGCAACAGAGAACGACCTCTCTGAGAGATAGGATTTAAACCAAGATAAAACCGTACGTTTGAGACCAACAACATGTTCCAATCTTGATAGAAGAATGTTATGATTAACCGTGTCAAAAGCAGCAGACAAGTCAAGTAAAACCACAGAATATCCAGAATCAACAGTTAAAAGAAGATCATTAAAAACTCTAAGTAAGGCTGTCTCTGTGCTGTGGCGAGGTTTAAAACCAGACTGAAACTTTTCACTAATACCATTTGCATCTAAAAAGGCCTGAAGTTGGTTTAGAACTACCTTTTCCAATATTTTGGAAATAAAAGGGAGTTTGGAGATCGGCCTGTAGTTAGTGAGAGCATTAGGGTCAAGATTTTTCTTTTTCATAATAGGTTGCACAACAGCATGCTTAAAGACAGACGGTACACAACCTGATGACAATGATGCATTCAGCAGAGATAAGATACAAGGACCAATAACATGTAAAGCTTCCTTAAAGAAACGAGAAGGAAGAATATCATGCGGGGAACCAGAGATTTTGAGATGATCAATTATATCTTTTAAAGCAGAATAAGACACTGGCTCAAACTGTTGAAAGACAGTCAAGCATTCAGAGGCTGGAACTGGGTCTAAAACTGATGATGGATGAGATGGATGAGAAGCCCTTAGAGCTGAGATTTTATCAGAGAAATACTTTAAGAATTTATCACAAAGAGCAGGGGAGGCATCCCTATAAGTGGTAGTGCGAGGGTTTATCACAGAGTTAAAAGTATTAAAAAGTGCTCGGGGGTTGTGCCTATTAGTCATAATAATGCTAGACAAAAAGGCAGATTTGGCAGCTTTAACAGACTTTTGATACTTAGATAGACAATTATGGAGGATGTCCAGAGAGACGTGGAGTTTGTCTTTCCTCCATTTTCTTTCAGCACGACGACATTCACGCCTAAGGGCGCGAGTAGTATCATTTAGCCAGGGTTGTGAGGATTTGGCACGTTTAATTCTCAGAGGTGCCACAGAATTAAGGATGTCAGCGCATGTAGTATAAAAGAGGTTAGCAAGCTCATCCGCTGATAAAACCCCATTACAGTTAGCATCAGAGAGGGGAGAGTCAAGGAATGCATCAATGAAGTGGGCGATTGACTGGGAGTTAATCGTGCGTGATTGCCGCACAGGACCATCACTGTTCAAATCCACATCGCTCGCTACAGTATTAAACAAAACCGGAAAGTGATCTGAAATCCCAAAGTCCTCTATGTCCGTGATGCAAATATCCAGACCATAAGATAGTACCAAATCAAGTATATGACCTTGTATAGATTCACGTCTGAATGTTGCCATGTGCTATTAAAACTAAAAGCGATGTTTCATACACCCACGTGGTTCAGTCACACAGTAACTGATGGTAAATAATGTTTGTGTTGAGCACATCGTACAGGTCAGCTGCTCCACACAGATCTCAGGTTTACATGCTGGAACAGTTTGTGATCATGAAGGATAAACCTCACTTCCTCTTTGTTTCATACAGATGTGACATGAACAATAACACATTCATGAAATCCTTTTAGGAACACAAACACTATTGTAGCTGGAGAATATATTTGAATGTAGGATAATGTAGGGGATCAGAAACAACAGTAATAACTAACCACCACCTCACCATTTGGGTTGGTAGCTGCATGTTGATTGATGAAGTCATTTTCTTCTTCCTCCATTTCTACCTTATTAACATCAGATTAAAAGCTGCACAGAGACAGGCACTGGACATGTTTAGCCTAGCTTAGTACAAGGACTGGACATGGGGGAAACGGCTCTCATCACTGGATCAAAACATGAAAACAAATCTGAAGTAAAGTTTTGTTGAAGTGAACTGTGGTGGTGCCCAATGTTCCCTCTAAGCTGCGCTCGTGCAGCTGCGCTCGTGCAGCTGCGCTCGTGCAGCTGCGCTCGTGCAACTGCGCTCGTGCAACTGCGCTCGTGCAACTGCGCTCGTGCAACTGCGCGCTGCTGGCACGGTCTCTGCACACAGAAAATCTGTGTTGCACACAAAAAAAAAAAAATCAAATCTCAATTGAAATTAAAATTAAATCTTCAACAATTCTGTTTTGCAGTGTTAGTCAGTGACCGGCTGCTCCCATATGGGATTAGAACGATGCCACCTTATCCCATAGTCCAGCCAATCACGCGATTCACATTCGTATATACGCAGCTAATCAACGTCGCTGACAGGCTATGACAGCGTCCTTATGTGCCAACACCGGTGTTATAGCGAGCAAAGTGGCTGATGTGGAGTGAAGCCACGTTAATGACAACGTGTACAACCATTGGAGATGTGAGCAGGACAGACGGAGCAACTGAGGGAAAAAGTGTGGACTTTATACCAGTTTTTAAATTGTGTTGATCGGCCACGTAAAACCAGAGTTATGATAAAATATCTGCAATGTTTGGTTTTCTTCCTGAATAGTATTGTTGTTTATAACAACGATATAGTATTCAGTATTTATTGCAACAAACTTTGTTGTTTGCAAAACTCAGTAACTTTTTTGAAGAAGTAACTATATAATTAATTGTCCAACATTGGTCATTATACCCTGTATTTTGCAGACAGAGTTACAGACTCTCCCCCAGACCACAGACTCATAATACAAGTCAGAGCGTTATAAAAATAGAAAAAATAAAGTTGTGTTTTCAAAATTAGAGTTCAAGTTATTTTTGCTTCCAATAGTGTTAACATGCTACAGGTCATGAACAAGGTTGTTTTTAATTTTCATTGTAAGTGGGCTAAAGCAGTTAATTAAAAGTAGTCTAACATAAATGTAAATGCTGTAATTTGATTATTTTAATAAACCATGTAACTTGGATGGATAAGATGCTGGCGTGACCACAGTGTACACGTCTGCTGTTGCTCACAGTGGTCCAAGGGACGCTCAGGGAGTTTGTGTTTGCTCAGACACATGAAACATTACAGGGAACATTGGCGGTGACTGGCAGGGAAAAGGGGATTGATAAGACTTACTGTAAATATAATTATGTATGTATTGAAAAAGGAACAACTAAAATGTTCCAGCTGAAACAATGAAATCAGTTTCAGTTTATGAGCTCTGTTTGTTTTCTTTACAATTCCAACTTTTTATATAACCTTCAAGTCTTTGTCCGTTTTTTATGATAAATGTACGACTTTAATGTGAAATGTTCAGTTTTTTCTCTTGTTGTGTTTGTTTGAAGCTGCTTCCTGTTGAAGCTGCTTTCAGTGTTGCACTTTGTAGACGCTCCCTGAGCACTGGTCTCACAGCCAGCTGCACATAGAGACCAGTGTTGTTAGTCCAGGTCAGAAGATGACTTGTTGGAATGAAAATGAGCTTGTAGTTTGTCTGCTTTAATAATGTGACTGGAAAAAGGTGTTGGACTTCAAATATGTCCATTTCTGTCACACTTCACCTTTAAAAGTGAAGCCTTGTTGTTCCTGGAAGGAAAAACACGACTTTTTCAAGTCTTTGTCCTGTTTTTATGAGAAATGTACGACTTTAATGTGAAACATTCAGAGTTTTTTCTCTTGTTGTGTTTGTTTGAAGCTGCTTCCTGTTGGCTTCAGCTGTTTGGAGTTTCCATTTTCTAAACTTCTACATTCTGAACCTTCTTCAGCTCTGAACAGATGATGAAACACTGAATGATTTCAAGCTCACACTTTGTCTAATAAACTTACATCTTTCATTCTTCATACAGATTGTTTGGCTGTGGTTTGTCAAAGATCAGCTGTGATTACCTATCAGCAGCACTGAAGTCCAACCCCTCCCATCTGAGACAGCTGGACCTGAGCAGGAACAACAAGCTGCAGCATCCAGGAGTGAAGCATCTGTGTGGTTTCCTGGAGAGTCCAGGATGTAAACTTGAAACTCTGAGGTCAGTCACACGTTTTAGTTGTGTGCAGACATCAGGCTGATATTATACTGATCCACACTGAGGATCTTCATGGTAAAGTCTGTTTTCTTCTTCTCTGGTTTAGTCCATTGACTGCAGCAGAACAATGTTCACATTTCAAACAGTGAGACTCAACGTATGGCCCGCGGCCCACACGCGGCCTGCCCACCTTTCCTGATTCAGAGAGAGGGGACCCTGATTAACTGTGTAGTGTTCTTCCTCACAGTTCTAAGCATCAGACACAACAATGAATAATCCACAGCTGACTGTCTTTAGCAGGTCAAAGGTCACGGCACACAGCAGACAGTGGGAAATATTATAATTCTGATCATTTATCAGCACATATCCATATGTACACTCAACAAAAATATAAACGCAACACCTTTGTTACTGCTCCCATTCCCCATGGGATGGACGTAGAGACCTAAAATTCATTCCAGATACACAATATAACCATCCCTCCCAAACAGTGGTCACAAATCAGTCCAAATGTGTGGTAGTGGGCACATCTGACATATTGAGATAATCCATCCCACCTCACAGGTGTGCCACATCAGGATGCTGATCTGACATCATGAGTAGTGCACAGGTGTACCTCAGACTGCCCACAACAAAAGGCCACCCTGGAATGTGCAGTTTTTTGCGCTATTGGGAGTCTGGGCACCCAGAACCGGTCAGTATCTGGTGTGACCACCATTTGCCTCATGCAGTGCAACACATCGTCGCATGGAGTCTATCAGATTGTCAATTGTGGCCTGTGGAATGTTGGTCCACTCCACTTCAATGGCTGTGCGAGGTTGTTGGATATTCGTGGGAACTGGTACACGCTGTCGTATACGCCGGTCAAGCACATCCCGAACATGCTCAATGGGTGACATGTTCGGTGATAGAGCAGGGCGATATGGCCAAAAATATTTATCACGATATATATTTGAAAATTTGCGATAACGATATAACTGACGATATAATTGATGCGAGACAAAATACAACTCCACAACATTACTAGCGCAAAAAGACAACCTTCCATTTATTTTCACTTAAACAAGAAGCTGGTTTTTATGTACATTAAAGCTTTATAAAAATGTAACAGTGCAAATGCAAATTCCTTGCTGAAAGTTTAACCAAAAGGCATTTCCAGTAGAAATGGGCTGACATATCCTGAGCATAACCATGTATAATATCCACTGAAGTTAAAAAGAGGTGCTTTGCAACATTAAACTGCAGTGTGCAGTAAGTATTTTTCGGACCATAAGGTGCACGTGATTATAAGGCACATTAAGCGAAACAAAGCAGTCAGATAAATCAAACTTTATTAAACTCATTCTTCTTGCTTCCTCCACTTCTGTACCATTGATTCATTAATGTTGAATTCTCTGGCAGCTGCTCTGTTCCCATGTTGTTGCAGTATATTAATGACTAACCTGGTATTGTGGATGGATTATCTCAGTTGTTCTCCTGACTTAAGTTTGGTCCGTTTACAGCATCCTGCCATGCGATTGCATTTGTGTCTACCTATCAGGCACGTTAACTTTTCTAAGTGGAAAAGTGTTAGTGTTCGTCCTCCAGCTTCACTGTTTATGTTATGCTAACATAGCTGTGTTGCTAGCGATCACGTAGCATATCGTTATATAGCAGCTAGCCCAACTTCAGTAACCCTACAAACGTCACTGCTGTTTAGTTTCCCGTCTTCATTTATGTTGGAAGTGATAGCAGAGCTGTACGTTTGAATTTTTCCAGAAATCTCTGTCAGAACATGCTATATCATGCTTAGGTAACTAGCGAAACTAGCGAGCTAACTTCCGCTAGCTTCCTGCTAACTTCTAACTCCGTTAAATGTAATAACTTTTGTTTTCATGGATGCCTGGAAGCTAAACTTCATAGTTACACCTGGTAAAGCAGCAATGCTGATCGTTTTATTAAAGATGAAAGAATTTAGACAGTTTTTAACTTTAGGTGATGCTACAGTGTTCGTTTGCATACGGAGTTTAGGACCCAGATTACTCCCAGATTTAAGAGCATCTTAGTCCGACAAATACGACAATAACGACGGCCGCTTGCATGTTCTGCAAAAAACGTGCTTTGTGTATCTGAAGGACAAACACCAAACCAGTTCCACATCACTGAAGTTGCACCATTTTTACAAACCAATTCTGGTTCATCTGTTTCACTCAACAATCGGCCATGTGCGTATGAAAACAAAGGCACTGCGCATGCGCGTTTTACTCGTATTCTATCGCGATATTTCATTTTCCTATCGTTGCCTAACTTTATACCGGTATTATCGTGAACGGTATAATATGGCCCAGCCCTATTCGGTGAGTATGCTGGCCATGCAAGAACTGGGACATTCTCAGCTGCCATCTGCCCTGAACAATGTGAACCATGATTCATCCGTGAAGCGCACACCTCTCCAACGTGCCAGACGCCATCGAATGTGAGCATTTGCCCACACAAGTCTGTTACGGCGACGACCTGGAGTCAGGTCAAGACCCCGATGAGGACGACGGGCATGCAGTTGAGCCTCCCTGAGATGGTTTCTGACAGTTTGTGCAGAAATTGTTTGGTTGTGCAAACCAATTGTTCCAGCAGCTGTCTGGGTGGCTGGTCTCAGACGATCTTGGAGGTGAACCTGCTGGATGTGGAGGTCCTGGGCTGGTGTGGTTACACGAGGTCTGCGGTTGTGAGGCCGGTTGGATGTGCTGCCATATTCTCTGAAACGCCTGTGGAGACGGCTTATGGTTGAGAAATGAACATTCAATGCACGGGCGACAGATCTGGTTGACATTCCTGCTGTCAGCATGCCAATTGCACGCTCCCTCATTGCTTGTGGCATCTGTGGCATTTTGCTGTGAGACAAAACTGCACATTCCAGGGTGGCCTTTTGTTGTGGGCAGTCTGAGGTACATCTGTGCACTACTCATGATGTCAGATCAGCATCCTGATGTGGCACACCTGTGAGGTGGGATGGATTATCTCAATATGTCAGATGTGCCCACTACCACACATTTGGACTGATTTGTGACCACTGTTTGGGAGGGATGGTTATATTGTGTATCTGGAATGAATTTTAGGTCTCTACGTCCATCACATTGGGAATGGGAGCAGTAACAAAGGTGTTGCGTTTATATTTTTGTTGAGTGTATAAAAACAAAGGGCAGCACGGTGGCACGGTGGTTAGCACTGTTGCCGCACAGCAAGAAGGTCCTGAGTTCAATTCCAACATCAGGCCGGGGTCTTTCTGTGTGGAGTTTGCATGTTCTCCCCGTGTTTGCGTGGGTTCTCTCCGGTTACTCCAGCTTCCTCCCACCGTCCAAAGACATGCAGCTTGTGGGGATAGGTTAATTGGTTAATCCAAATTGTCACTAGCTGTGAATGTGCGAGTGAACGTGAGTGCGAATGGTTGTCTGTCCTTGTGTGTTGGCCCTGCGACAGACTGGCGACCTGTCCAGGGTGTACCCTGCCTCTCGCCCTATGACAGCTGGGATAGGCTCCAGCGCCCCCCGCGACCCTGAAAAGGATAAGCGGAAGCGAATGGATGGATGGATGGATGGATGTATAAAAACAAAGCTGACACTGTGAGACTTGATCAGAGGTGTGATCATCACAGCAGAGGCCTTTGTGTCAAAGTCACTGAGGATCAAACAGAAACACATGAAGCACATTTTCCTCTTCTGGCTTTTTATAGCAGATAACCTTCAAAATCTTCTGCAGTCGATCAAAACCTGAAGCAAACCATGAATCAACATGTGAAGATGAGCTGATGCTGCTGAAGTGAAGCAAAGTTACAGAGGTTTGATTACAGACACAGCTGAGAGTTTGTAATCTGTCATCATTTTAAAAGGTTTAAATTTCTTCAGTATTGAACAGCAGAAATTAGGCTTTGTTTTCGGAGGCCGACAGCAGTGAACACAACAGCAGACTGGTGCGTAATAAGCAGTGAATAATGCAGGAAACAGATTTTTGAAGGTAAACTGTTCTTGAAGTACACTGAGAGAGAGAGAGAGCTGTGCAGGAAGTAAAGGTCAAAGTCAGAGAGAATTCATGACGATGTTCATCAAACGTGAAGCAGAGTTTGGATCTTCTTCTGCTGCTGGTTCAGTCAGTTTTGGTTGGAGACAGATGAAACCTGCAGCTTCAGGATCTGTGAGCTGTCCACTTTCAGCCCCGACGGCGTGTCCGTGTACGTGCCGTCGAGTGAACGATCCACGCTCTGTGTTTCCATCTTTGTGTGTTTAGCTGCTCTCATTTACTGTTTTATCTGTTTGGTTGTTGTTGAAATACTTTTGGGAGCTTTAACCTGAGATTCTGGCAAAATACATTTATATTAAAAATGATTCAGGATTGAATGAATCAACATCGCTTTATTCAAATTAAAACCATTTAAATAGGAAAATCCATTTTTTTTACACCCGCCTCTAATGCTGGGTAATGTCAGCTGGTCCATGTGCAGCTGGCTGTGAGGCTCAGGGAGCGTCTACAAAGTGCAACACTGAAAGAACATCATCCATAAATATTGAGTAATAACTGGACTCATACAGCGAGACTCAAATGCCTTTAAACATCAGCTTATCCTGCTGATCCAAGTCCAACACTGAGTTTGTAAAAACATGTTTGTCAATCATTTTGTTTGGTTTCTGAGGAAAATGATTCAATAAGTTGCTGCTAATACACAACATTTCATCATATTTCCTCATAACCCTCTTTTGTCTGACCATTTGATCCCATTTGAATTTGCAATAAAGGATCCACAGAGTTTGGTGACAATAATGACAGTAGATGTTTGTGTGAAAGTGCTGGAAGCAAATGAGTGTGTGATGTTCTTTCAGTGTTGCACTTTGTAGACGCTCCCTGAGCACTGGTCTCACAGCCAGCTGCACATAGAGACCAGTGTTGTTAGTCCAGGTCAGAAGATGACTTGTTGGAATGAAAATGAGCTTGTAGTTTGTCTGCTTTAATAATGTGACTGGAAAAAGGTGTTGGACTTCAAATATGTCCATTTCTTTCACACTTCACCTTTAAAAGTGAAGCCTTGTGGTTCCTGGAAGGAAAAACGACTTTTTCAAGTCTTTGTCCTGTTTTTATGAGAAATGTACGACTTTAATGTGAAACATTCAGAGTTTTTTCTCTTGTTGTGTTTGTTTGAAGCTGCTTCCTGTTGGCTTCAGCTGTTTGGAGTTTCCATTTTCTAAACTTCTACATTCTGAACCTTCTTCAGCTCTTAACAGATGATGAAACACTGAATGATTTCAAGCTCACACTTTGTCTAATAAACTTACATCTTTCATTCTTCATACAGATTGTTTGGCTGTGGTTTGTCAAAGATCAGCTGTGATTACCTGGCAGCAGCACTGAAGTCCAACCCCTCCCATCTGAGACAGCTGGACCTGAGCAGGAACAACAAGCTGCAGGATTCAGGAGTGAAGCATCTGTGTGGTTTCCTGGAGAGTCCAGGATGTAAACTTGAAACTCTGAGGTCAGTCACACGTTTTAGTTGTGCTGAGATAAACTGCAGACATCAGGCTGATATTATACTGATCCACACTGAGGATCTTCATGGTAAAGTCTGTTTTCTTCTTCTCTGGTTTAGTCCATTGACTGCAGCAGAACAATGTTCACATTTCAAACAGTGAGACTCAACGTATGGCCCGTGGCCCACACGTGGCCTGCCCACCTTTCCTGATTCAGAGAGAGGGGACCCTGATTAACTGTGTAGTGTTCTTCCTCACAGTTCTAAGCATCAGACACAACAATGAATAATCCACAGCTGACTGTCTTTAGCAGGTCAAAGGTCACGGCACACAGCAGACAGTGGGAAATATTATAATTCTGATCATTTATCAGCACATATCCATATGTACACTCAACAAAAATATAAACGCAACACCTTTGTTACTGCTCCCATTCCCCATGGGATGGACGTAGAGACCTAAAATTCATTCCAGATACACAATATAACCATCCCTCCCAAACAGTGGTCACAAATCAGTCCAAATGTGTGGTAGTGGGCACATCTGACATATTGAGATAATCCATCCCACCTCACAGGTGTGCCACATCAGGATGCTGATCTGACATCATGAGTAGTGCACAGGTGTACCTCAGACTGCCCACAACAAAAGGCCACCCTGGAATGTGCAGTTTTTTGCGCTATTGGGAGTCTGGGGACCCAGAACCGGTCAGTATCTGGTGTGACCACCATTTGCCTCATGCAGTGCAACACATCGTCGCATGGAGTCTATCAGATTGTCAATTGTGGCCTGTGGAATGTTGGTCCACTCCACTTCAATGGCTGTGCGAGGTTGTTGGATATTCGTGGGAACTAGTACACGCTGTCGTATACGCCGGTCAAGCACATCCCGAACATGCTCAATGGGTGACATGTCCGGTGAGTATGCTGGCCATGCAAGAACTGGGAATATTCTCAGCTGCCATCTGCCCTGAACAATGTGAACCATGATTCATCCGTGAAGCGCACACCTCTCCAACGTGCCAGACGCCATCGAATGTGAGCATTTGCCCACACAAGTCTGTTACGGCGACGAGCTGGAGTCAGGTCAAGACCCCGATGAGGACGACGGGCATGCAGTTGAGCGTCCCTGAGACGGTTTCTGACAGTTTGTGCAGAAATTGTTTGGTTGTGCAAACCAATTGTTCCAGCAGCTGTCTGGGTGGCTGGTCTCAGACGATCTTGGAGGTGAACCTGCTGGATGTGGAGGTCCTGGGCTGGTGTGGTTACACGAGGTCTGCGGTTGTGAGGCCGGTTGGATGTGCTGCCATATTCTCTGAAACGCCTGTGGAGACGGCTTATGGTTGAGAAATGAACATTCAATGCACGGGCGACAGATCTGGTTGACATTCCTGCTGTCAGCATGCCAATTGCACGCTCCCTCATTGCTTGTGGCATCTGTGGCATTTTGCTGTGAGACAAAACTGCACATTCCAGGGTGGCCTTTTGTTGTGGGCAGTCTGAGGTACACCTGTGCACTACTCATGATGTCAGATCAGCATCCTGATGTGGCACACCTGTGAGGTGGGATGGATTATCTCAATATGTCAGATGTGCCCACTACCACACATTTGGACTGATTTGTGACCACTGTTTGGGAGGGATGGTTATATTGTGTATCTGGAATGAATTTTAGGTCTCTACGTCCATCACATTGGGAATGGGAGCAGTAACAAAGGTGTTGCATTTATATTTTTGTTGAGTGTATAAAAACAAAGCTGACACTGTGAGACTTGATCAGAGCTGTGATCATCACAGCAGAGGCCTTTGTGTCAAAGTCACTGAGGATCAAACAGAAACACATGAAGCACATTTTCCTCTTCTGGCTTTTTATAGCAGATAACCTTCAAAATCTTCTGCAGTCGATCAAAACCTGAAGCAAACCATGAATCAACATGTGAAGATGAGCTGATGCTGCTGAAGTGAAGCAAAGTTACAGAGGTTTGATTACAGACACAGCTGAGAGTTTGTAATCTGTCATCATTTTAAAAGGTTTAAATTTCTTCAGTATTGAACAGCAGAAATTAGGCTTTGTTTTCGGAGGCCGACAGCAGTGAACACAACAGCAGACTGGTGCGTAATAAGCAGTGAATAATGCAGGAAACAGATTTTTGAAGGTAAACTGTTCTTGAAGTACACTGAGAGAGAGAGAGAGCTGTGCAGGAAGTAAAGGTCAAAGTCAGAGAGAATTCATGACGATGTTCATCAAACGTGAAGCAGAGTTTGGATCTTCTTCTGCTGCTGGTTCAGTCAGTTTTGGTTGGAGACAGATGAAACCTGCAGCTTCAGGATCTGTGAGCTGTCCACTTTCAGCCCCGACGGCGTGTCCGTGTACGTGCCGTCGAGTGAACGATCCACGCTCTGTGTTTCCATCTTTGTGTGTTTAGCTGCTCTCATTTACTGTTTTATCTGTTTGGTTGTTGTTGAAATACTTTTGGGAGCTTTAACCTGAGATTCTGGCAAAATACATTTATATTAAAAATGATTCAGGATTGAATGAATCAACATCGCTTTATTCAAATTAAAACCATTTAAATAGGAAAATCCATTTTTTACACCCGCCTCTAATGCTGGGTAATGTCAGCTGGTCCATGTGCAGCTGGCTGTGAGGCTCAGGGAGCGTCTACAAAGTGCAACACTGAAAGAACATCATCCATAAATACTGAGTAATAACTGGACTCATACAGCGAGACTCAAATGCCTTTAAACATCAGCTTATCCTGCTGATCCAAGTCCAACACTGAGTTTGTAAAAACATGTTTGTCAATCATTTTGTTTGGTTTCTGAGGAAAATGATTCAATAACTTGCTGCTAATACACAACATTTCATCATATTTCCTCATAACCCTCTTTTGTCTGACCATTTGATCCCATTTGAATTTGCAATAAAGGATCCACAGAGTTTGGTGACAATAATGACAGTAGATGTTTGTGTGAAAGTGCTGGAAGCAAATGAGTGTGTGATGTTCTTTCAGTGTTGCACTTTGTAGACGCTCCCTGAGCACTGGTCTCACAGCCAGCTGCACATAGAGACCAGTGTTGTTAGTCCAGGTCAGAAGATGACTTGTTGGAATGAAAATGAGCTTGTAGTTTGTCTGCTTTAATAATGTGACTGGAAAAAGGTGTTGGACTTCAAATATGTCCATTTCTTTCACACTTCACCTTTAAAAGTGAAGCCTTGTGGTTCCTGGAAGGAAAAACACGACTTTTTCAAGTCTTTGTCCTGTTTTTATGAGAAATGTATGACTTTAATGTGAAACATTCAGAGTTTTTTCTCTTGTTGTGTTTGTTTGAAGCTGCTTCCTGTTGGCTTCAGCTGTTTGGAGTTTCCATTTTCTAAACTTCTACATTCTGAACCTTCTTCAGCTCTTAACAGATGATGAAACACTGAATGATTTCAAGCTCACACTTTGTCTAATAAACTTACATCTTTCATTCTTCATACAGATTGTGGGACTGTGGTTTGTCAGAGATCAGCTGTGATTATCTGGCAGCAGCGCTGAAGTCCAACCCCTCGTATCCCAGAGTGCTGGACCTGAGTGTAGACTGCAACAACCTGCAGGATTCAGGAGTGAAGCAGCTGTGTGTTCTTCTGGAGAATCCACGATGTCGATTTGAAACTCTGAGGTCAGTCACATGTTTTAGTTGTGCTGAGATGAATATGATGTGAAAGTTGTGCTGACACTGTGGATCAGTAGGCCCACACACCTCTATACAGGAAGTCTGGTTCTACTCTTTGTAGAACTTCTGATCCCTGATCCTCTGAGTCTGACTCAGTAGATAATGCAGAGTTCTGAGCTGATGTGGGTGAGAGGACTCAGGCAGCCTGACAGAGTTGATGTCCAGGTCTTCCCTGCTTGTCCTGATATACATAAACATGAGTATCCTTGCAGGTCAGATCTCATCAGTCACACCTGTTAGTGCAGCTCTCCTCTAGATTGTAGTGGATGTTAACCTGGGATGATTTTAGGAGCCTGGACCACAGACTTTAGTGTCTCACAAAGTGTTGAAAAGTGAAAGTGCACAGAGAGGTTGGTGGTGAGATGGGCACTTCCAGCACTGTAGATGTGTTCCAGCTCAGTGTTCATGGAAATAATCCGGAGAGCAGGATTCCTTGATGAATGTCACATCTTCTTAAAGTTATAATCCACAGGGAAAACTGTGAAACTGTCGATCTGATATCTAGTCAACCAATCAGGTGTTTACATGCCCTTCACTGATCTCCAGCCCCACCTTATTATCAGTTTCTCTCTCTTTTACATCTGAATTATCTTCACTTCACATTTCAGTCAGTTCAGATTTCATTAGCATGTTCACTTTAGCATAATCCATTTTAATCCAAACACCTTTCTCTTTAAACTCTGTTTGTCAGTCACAGTATATCCAGTACAATCCTCTTTTTCACTGCGTCACACACATTCAGAGATCAGAGTGTCCTGTGTGTGCTCTCATTCACTCACACTCACTCTCATATGGCTGAAGTCTGTTTGTACACAGGCTAATCTGGGACTCTCCACCATTTGACCCTAGAAATAAAGAAGCTTCTTGGATGAGAGGTGAAAGGTGAAATGTCTTCAAGAAACTTAAAGAAGTCCAGATGCCTTTTTTTCTAAGCTCTTTAGATGACTGCGAACCTTCACAGACACCTCATCAGTGGGACTCTCAGAGCTACCAGCCCTTTGCTACAATCACAAAGCTCTTCATTGAAATCAATGATATCAAAGCTGGAATCCAATGAGTCCAAGTCCTCTGCTGATTCAGCATCACATTCATCTTTGCTCCTTGTTCTTCATCCCCACTATGGACTTCATTCCTTTCCAAGCCAGCCTTGAGTGTCCTTTATTCAGCTCATCCTCTGCTTTACTTTTACACCTAGCTGCTTTTCTTCTCTCCATCATAACAAGACAGCTTCTTCTGACTGAGAAGATGTTTGAATGATTTACTAATCCAGAGCTGATTTTTGGGGAAAATAGTTCCCATTTCCAAAGTAATCCCCATTTTTCCCAGAATGAAATGTAAGTAGAAATAAATGATCTAAGTGAGAACATGAGCCTTTAAAAAGGCTCTTCTGAGGCTGCTGCCAGTGGTCAAAGCCTCCAACAAAGCTCTGTAAGTACATATGTGATCATAGCTTTAGCTTTTAAATGTTTATTCTAGTTAACACAGATCAGGTGGAACAACTCAAATAAAATATCAAAAATATTAAGTGGTCATCGGTACTCAGTTTGTTCAATACTGAGTACAATGGAGCACAAATTGTCCACATTTCTGAAATATTTCTGGGTGTAACTGTCACCAAAGTGCAATTTAGACCTGGCCTGTGGTTGTTATCTAAGTGATAATCATCAATTCTACTAAAACAAATACAAAATAAAGAGGTTTGACATATTCTGTTGATATCAAAAGCACACTGAACAATTCAGTGTTGTTTCACTGCTGTTCTCTCTTCACTTCTTCTCCTCTGATTCTCTCCACATGTTGCTCTGCATCAGTGCTCAGTTTCCTGACAAAACAAGATGAAATATTGCTAAATATAATAGTATCTCATTACACTTCAACATAAGTGTTTTATTTTTGTAATTGTTTATCTGTTATTTTTCAGACTGAGTCACTGTGACCTGTCAGAGAGAAGCTGTGAAGCTCTGGCCTCAGGTCTCAGCTCTCAGACCTCTAATCTGAGACAGCTGGACCTGAGTAACATTAACCTGAAGGATTCAGGCGTGAAGCTTCTGTCTGAAGGACTGAAGAGTCCACACTGTACACTGGAAACTCTCAGGTGAGATCAAGCATTTTTCTTTCATCAACTGACAGAATTAGCAGATTAATAATAAGGCAGTCCTCTAATAAGAGGAGAAGTGGAGGTGTTTTGAAGGGCAACATACTCTTATGTTAACAAGACAGGAAGTAGTTCCTGGGAACTGCTTCCTTTGTTATTGTCTAAGTAGAAACATGATGGTGAAACAGTGATGAGTTTGCAGAGGTGAATCCACAGCACACAACACAACAATGCTGTTGCGTGCTGAAAGCAGACTTCTCACAGATTCTGAGGCTGCAGGTTTCATCACTGTCCAACCAAAATTCACTGAACCAGCAGTAAATGAACGTCCAAAACTACACTTCATGTTTAAAAAACAGATGATCAGGGGGATTTGTGTTTACATCTTTTTTGTGTGATCTGTTCACCTGCTGTTTCAGCTGTTTGGTGGTTGTTGAGATGGTTTTGTGACCTTTTAGCTGAGATTCTGACGTTTCTGTAGATACCACACATGTCTAATTACTTTGTACAGCATGAATGGCCATAACGAGGTTTTTAACAGTAAGAAAAGTTGTAAAACTTCAGAAAATATAGTTAAAAGTCCAAAACCTTCTACGTCTGGTGGCTTGTGGTAAGGAGCAGATCAAACGAGTAAAGAATTACGTTATAATTATAAATGGCTTCAACAGCACATTCAGGTCTGTGAGACTCATTCAGACACTGAGCCGTGGCTCTGTGCTACATGCACATATTTCTGCATCTCTGCCATTCAGACACACTTTATATATAGTATATTTTATGTAGTGTTCAATACTGAACTGTACATTTAGTCTTTTTAAAGGCAGCAAGTTTTATTCAGTGTTTTCATAAAAGCCTTATTTTTATCCATTTACTGCTATTAGGAAGAACACGTGAGGTTTAAGACCTGGACCAGTTTGAAACCTTTTGTCATCCACAATGGAAAATGGGTGGAAATAAAAATGGGTCTCACTTTAGCCAGCTCCTAATTTTATCAGTTCTACTCTCAGCGTCTCCTGTATATCTCCTGTATGAATTTTGCACTCAGCTTTGTGGTCTCCAATATCACTGAAATGCAGCCAGATGCTGCTCATTTTGCCTTTTCACTCTTTCCTGACACGCTTGCATTTCAGTACAGCTCCCATTTCTCTGTGTACTGGTCTCTACCACTACCCTTGCTGTCTATGGGACATTTCCGTCTTCTTTCACATAATGGTATGATCCCAGTCTGTCTCTTAAAGTGTTTGGCCACATGGTTTGCTCATCAGAATAAAACCTCAGCCGTGCTCACATTGATTATCAGCAAGCCTGAAAATTCTTCAATATTTGACATATGAAATTATCTCAAGGGCTGGATTTGGTCCACGGGCCATATGTTTGACACCCCTGGTTTACACAGTTTGGTATTCAATGTACAAGTGAGCTAGCTCTCAGCTAACTAGCAGACAAGCTAACTGCTGGGACTGCGTCTTTCTAACAAGAGCGTCAGACACTCAGACTGGTTTCCTTTGTGGATGATGATGTGTTCTCACACTGATCCTTCATGCTGATGCTGCCATCCACCCACTGCTCCTGGATTCCTCATCATCATCTCCATCAGCCCTCACAATACTCCACCTTCATCAGCTTCATGTTCAGGAGCCTGGATGGACAGTAATTCTTTCCATGGGTTATGGTGGGACATTGAGAGCTGAAATCAAACAGCAGTGAGGAATGAAAGACTGATTCATTTCTATTTAGTCTTGTGATGTGCAGCTTTGTTCAGAGCATTAAGGCCCAGCAAAGATTACTGAGGTCATAGAGTCCTGATGAAACCTGTGTGCTTATAGAAACTGAGACCAGATGAACCAGAATAGAAGGACATTAAAATGAAGTGTCAGCTACACAAAGGCAAAGCTATTCAGTTGTTGCTGTGAGTTATTTAAATGGAGGATGGAGTCAGACTTTAAGCTGCTGGACTCAGTCACTATATCCTGTTGTCCTCATAGAACCTGGACACACAGACTCACCTGTGACACAGTGACACACAGTGTGGGCTACACACACATTAGAAAGTGGATCAGTCACTATATCCTGTTGTCCTCATAGAACCTATATCCTATATTCACTATATTCTGCACAAACGCTCATCAGCTCATTTACTGTGCAGGACTTTGAGTGTGTGAAGTGTGTGTTTGTGCTGGATTTCCTTTGGAGAATCTCAGTCAGAAACAAGACAAAGAAAAACTCTTTCAACAGTCCAGGTTGAGTTGACAACATGAACTGCATTTATCTTCCTCTGACTTGACATGTTCTTCCTCCTCTGCACCGAGCCAGCTGCTAAGACTCACAAGCTCATTGACATTTTCTGATGATAAAGAAACTCTCTTCTTCTGCACAATATGAGCAGCAACAGAGAAGAAGCTTTCACAGGTACAGATGTTGCAGCTGTGGCCAAGTACATGTGCTGCATGTTGGAGCAGCACTCTAATGGACAGGCCTCTGTACTGATGGTGGGCTCTGCTCTGTATCCACCACACTGATCTCAGCTGAGTCTTCCTCCTGTTCACACTCTGATGAAGCACCAACAGGGCCAACTTCTTCTCTGGTGGCTCGGGTGTTGTTGCTTCCACAGGTTTCCCTCCAACAACCCTCTGTTCCTTCAGTGAGTTCAGTAAGATCTGGGTAAACACTTGAGCTCCTTGAATCTGGCTCCAGCAGCAGTTTTCACATATACAATGTTGGCATTTTTCTTGCGTGTCTCCAGGTCTGTTCTGAATGTAGACTTGAATTTGACCACGTAGGCGGGGCCATCATCTGAGCTCTCCATCACCTGAGAGAGATGACAAAACACAGAATCACAGAGCATGAAACCAACGTTTCTCCTCCCAGAAGTTCAGTCACAGACCTGCAACAGAAACAAGAGTCAAAGATTCAAATGACGCAGAGCTTTCATTTACTTATATCCACAAACATGTCCTCTACATATTCATGCTGTATTTACACACACATACAGAGGCTGTTTGTCTCTCACACACAGACAGGACACTGAGAAATACATCATGTTAAATATACCTGCAGGCTTCCAGCTGTGCACTTTGTCCCTGTCAGCTGTGATTGCCATGGCAACCTTGGTGTTGTGCGCGATGCAGGGACGTGTTCAAAGGCAGACGTCTGGCAGCAGCATCATATTTGATGCACTATCTGTACTGAGTGTGCTGACTTTATTTCAAATGTCCCACTGCTGTGCAACATGAATCACATGTTCTGCACGTTTCTGTAACTCCCAGGTAACCATGGTTACCCAGCCACGCCCAGTAGTCTCCAGAGAGACCAACAGCTGGTTCATGTTGTAACGCCGTGGCTTTCGTAGCCTCTCCTTCTTCTACAGCTCATGTGTTCTTCTTGTGATGCTGCGTCTTGAGGCTTGAATTTGTGTCAGTTCCAGTTTTAGAGCTCGAAAGTGCAGCTATCATGTTAGGAATATGTTAGGAATAGACAGGAACACTGAGCACACTGAGGTCAAATCTTTATTTTACCACTCGCTGCATTCTTGATGTTCATGAATTCAGCAGGTTCATGATTGTCTGCAGCATTAATCTCATATTTCCATTAAAAGTGTTGAATTTGACTGTTTGATGTTCTTTATGATCTCTGGCACCAGTTCATCTGTAGGCTGAGCTCAGTCCATCCATTTAGTGAAATGATGTTTAAAGGTCTCCTTGTTCTGTGAGCGTGCACAGATCCTGAAGCAGAAAGCCTGGGTTACAGAGAAATTATCATCACTGTGGTGATGCTCATCATCTCTGACTGGGATTTGAGGTTTTGTCAAAGCAGCAAAGAAACCCTGGCTATGCTGGACTGGGTGTGGAAGCAGCTCCCAGTTTGAGTTCAGGAGACAGACACCCTCTCTACTTTGAAGATCAGCTTCAAACTTTCCTTTTTGATAAAGCTTATAGTTCGAGCTGGATCAGGTGACCCTGAACCATCCCTTAGTTATGCTGCTATAGGCTCAGGCTGTTGGTGGACTTCCCATGATGCTCTGCTTTCTTCTCCCCTCTTTTCACTCCTGATGCTTTTATATGTCACTACTGCATGTCCTTAACTTTTGTCTCTCTGTTTTGTTCTTGTCTCTCTGAGCTCATCTCTTCTCTTTCCCCTCACCCTGCAACCAGTCATGGTAGATGCTCCTCCTGGAGCCTGTTTTCACTGGGAGGATCTTTGTGTCAAAGGGAGTTCTTCTTCCCACCATCACCAAGTGCTGCTCACAGTGGAGGCTGTTACCTTACACTGTTAAACAGCTTCAGATGACTGTTGTTGTCTGTTGGGTATTGTCACTTATAAATAAAGTTACATTGAATGGATGTAAATGGATAGATGTTATTGTGACAAAGAGAAAACAACTGTTGACAGATAGATTGTTGTTTTGTGTGTCTGCAGTCTGTCAGGCTGTCTGATCACAGAGGAAGGCTGTACTTCTCTGGCCTCAGCTCTGAGCTCCAACCCCTCCCATTTGAGAGAGCTGGACCTGAGCTACAATCATCCAGGTCCCTCGGGAATGAAGCTGCTGTCGGCTGGACTGAAGGATCCAGGCTGGAGACTGGACACTCTCAGGTATGGAGAGAAAATCTGATAGAGGAGGAAGAGCTGGAAACATTTCCTGTGTCTTTCACTCACTTCCTGTTTGTTTCCTGCAGATGAAACATGAACAATCACACATGCAGGAATATTTTCAGGGACAGACACACTAGTCTAGCTGGATAGTACATGGATATTTATGTAGGGGTCTCCAAGGAGTCTGTTTGCAGGAACATCTAGGTCACAGGTGTACCTGATAAAGTGTCAGCTAACATTTGGAAATGGAAGCTTAAATAATGACAAACTGTACATTCACAGCTGAATTCACAATAAATTTTTTGTCAAGTGCACATTTTTCTGTTATTGTTCTCAAACAACAGAATGAGAATGAAATATTGATTCTAACAGGGCCCATAAACAGCATTAGCTTAGCAGCATTAGCTTATCAGAGTTTCCATCATGTTCACACAAATCCTTAGCAGAGGAAAGTGGCCTACTTATCAATAGATGCTCAAGTTGTATAAAGAAAGGGAAAACAGTATTAGCATTAGCTGCTAATGGCAGCTTACTTAGCATAAACTCTTCACATCTTTATAATGCAAGGGAAAGGAGTCACTCATGGAAGACTATTTAGCATTAACCTCTCACATCATTATAACACAAGAGAAAAGGGTATTAGCATAAGCTACTAATGCTTATTCACCTCAAATTAGGCTAATGGTAGCCTACTTAGCATTTACTCCTCACTAATATAATGCTAATTCACATCAAATTAGCATTAGCTGCTCATGTTGTTATGAGGAAAGAGAAAACGGTATTAGCTTTAGCTACAAATAATTATTCAGCCCTAATTAGAATAAGCCTCTAAAAGCAGCCTACTTAACATTATCGTTGTTACCCAACGGAAAAGAGTATTAGTATTAGCTACTATCATTTTTAATAAGTAAGAGAAAACAGTGTTAGCATTATTGAATAATGCTAATTCACACTAAATTAGAATTAGCTATTTACAAGAGCGTACTTAGAATTAGCCGCTCACATTGTTATAAAGTAAGGGAAAACAGTATTAGTATTAGCACATAATGCTAATTCACGTCAAAGTAGCATTAGTTAATAATGGCAGCCTACTTAGCATTAACTGCTCACTAATATAATGCTAATTCACATCAAATTAGCATTAGATGCTCACATTGTTAAAAGGGAAGGGAAAACAATATTAGCATTAGCTGCTAATAATTATTCACCTAATTAGAGTTAGCCCCTAATGGCAGCCTAGTTAGCATTAACTCCTGACATCGTTATACTGCAGGGGAAAAGGGTTACCATTATCGGATAATGCTAATTTACATCAAATTAACAATAGTTAATAATGGTAGACTTCGTATCATTAGCTGCTGCCATTCTTACAAAGCAAAGGAAAACAATATGAGCATTAGCTGCTAATGCTTTTTCATCTAAAATTAGCATTAGCCACTAATGGCAGCCTACTTAGCATTAACTCCTCACTAATATAATGCTAATTCACGTCAAATTAGCATTAGCTGCTAGCATCAGCCTACCTAGCACTAGCTTTTCGCATTGTTAAAAGGGAAGAGAAAACGATATTAGCATTAGCTACTAATAATTATTCACCCCTAATTAGAATTAGCCGCTGATGGCAGTATACTTAGCATTAACTCCTCACATTGTTATAATGTAAGGGAAAAGAATTAGCATTATCTAATAATGTTGACCTTGGCCCACTGGAAAAGTTCAGAACTAAAGATTTAGGAGTGTTTCTCGATAGCTCTTTCTCATTTGAGAAACAAATGAATTCTGTTATTAAAACCAGCTGTAAGGTTTATATTGTTGATTGTCATTTATGCTTAGAAATATTTACTCATATATGCTTAGAGTTGTATAATCGATTGCATGATGATAGAGGTTTGATCCTTAGTAGTCTGTAAAGACTCTGCGTGCCTTCCAGAGTGCTCTGGCATGCACACAGCACTCGGGGCCATGAGAGAGGTCGTACCCTCTCTTACTGATTTATGGTGTAGGACAGGGGTCTCAAACTCAATTTAGCTGGGGGCCGCTGCAGGCAGAGTCTGGGTGAGGCTGGGCCGCATTAGGTTTTCCACAAGAAAGGCATGGTTAAAAAATTCCAATCTTCTCAAATCTCTTTATTTTTATTTTTTAACACAAAATATGAAAAATAAATAAACAAATTAAGAATTAATAAGAAAATAAATCAATCTGTAATACATAAATAAAATAATAATAAGATATTTTTCAGTCTTCTATATCTGCTGTATTTAGATTGAAATGTCTGTATTAACAGTTCTATAACCTTCTTCTGAACATGAATGGAACACTGTAGAAAATGAACTGTTCTTCTGAACATGGCTTCTCTTGCCTACTCCTTGCTGCTAGAGACCTGGCAGCGTTTCCTCTCGCATAGCCGAGCCAGATTTGGCCTGAGGGAGGAAGCAGTTGCGACCCTCAGTATGTCTTGAAGATGATCATCCGATTGTATTGTATTGTATTCCTTGTGCAGCGCAACTTTCTCTGTGCAAATAGGACAGGTCGGGGTGCCCCTGTGCTCAACAGAGAAATATTGCATTTCCCACTTTTCCTGAAATTGTCGGTGCTCATCACCAACCTTTCTCTTCACCGCAGGCTTTGAAAAAGACATGTTTGGGGCTATGTGACATTTATAATTCTACTTGGTGTCACTGTCGCATTGAAGTTTCAATCAAGCGTTTAGCCGACGGACGGGGAACGTCTCAACGCGTAGAGAACGTCATTTCTGCTTCTTTTTCTTGCAACCGTAGCACGGCGATCGGCAGATAAAAAGCCGGTAGCAGTCTCCTTTGTTTTTACGCTCGATGTTCATGTCTTTCATGACGACACGAACACCGTGGCGTTTGCAGATGGTAGAAAGTGCAGGGATAGCGAGCGCAAAACAGGCGACTGCTCACGGCGCCGGGCTGTTGTTACAGGAGAAAGAAGCGGAAATGACACCGTGACATATAACAAATAACATCAGCTGTTTCTGATGTTAGTTGTTGTGACTGCTTTTACATTATATTGAAATATATGTAATGTTCATGTTTGCTGCAATGCAAACGGAGTGATGCAAATAAAAACATCGAGCCACAAATTACGGTGCGACCCTATAATTAGTCCGGGTTACCGGGGACTGTTGTTGCCGATGAACAGGTGTCGCTATGTGACTGCAGACTAAATTGGGCTGCATTGAGTTCATGACTTTTCTTTTATCCCGCCGCCTACGCATCACTGTGAGAGTTAATATGAGATCTCTCTCTGTGGAAACATAACTTTAAATCCCACTGACGTGTGTATAAATCTATATACGTATAATGTCCCGCTGGGCAGCAACTTAAAAAAACAACTTTTTTTTGAAGTGTTGTGAACGCAGCGCGCTGGGGCGAATGTCGGCGTTTGCCCAATAGAAAGGAGGAAGCCAGCCAGGCACAGAAAGAAAGAAACACTCCAGGGCAACGCTGCTGGAACTTTGACTCATTGAGAAATGTTTCCCTGCTTGCATCAAGCCCGGCTGGTGTCCCCTGAGATCCATATCCCACCCTGATTGGTGGGTTAATTCAGCTCCGCCCACAACACTGTAAAGTGTCATACATTATCAAACTAACATTACATTTTCATATTAAGGTGGGGCCAAAAACTATCGTCCTGCGGGCCGCAATTGGCCCGCGGGCCGCGAGTTTGAGACCCCTGGTGTAGGAGGACACCTGCTCTGTGTCTGGTTAAGTATAAGAGCCCTTTGTTAGGGGGACCGCTGGACTCTTAGCACCAGCTTTGGGGTCACAGGGTCACATCTGGAACACACACACACACACACACACCTACACACACACACACACACACACACACACACACACACACACCTACACACCTACACACACACACCTACACACACACACACACACACACACACACACACACACACACATTCTTGTCTTGCATAACGACTGAGGACCGGGTGAGTGCACTATCAAAGTGAGGACCACCATTTCTGCTACACTTGCAGACAAACCTTTGCGATTTTTGAACACTGGGTGGCTCTCTGACACCAAAAATCACCTCAAAATCTTAAAACACTCAAGTAGAAAAAAAACTTATTTTACTATCAGAATGAGGACATGGCCATAGGGTGCCATTCGGGTGATTTTTCACCAGGGGGTGCTTTTGAGTTCGTTTCTGTCTATATGTTTTTTTCTGTTTGCATTTACTCCTTGACATTTTCTATTTTAGTGCAACCAAATAATGTGTAAGTTAAACAGTCTCAACTTTATACATAAATAGAATAACTAAAAAGTTCTGATAATCTATCAATACAACCCTACATAACAAAAAAGGTAGTATTACATTTCAAATACCGCTGTAGATTTTATTAATAATTACCAAGGAAATTCCCACAATGGTGCAACAAGAGCAAATTCAGTTTATTTCACAATGTAACATCCTTCCAGAGGAATAATAATTGCTATTATAACAATGAAGACAACTATTAAGTCTAATGACTTACAACTAAAATAGTGATCAATAACTTTGATCAGTTTGTTTTGACTTTTGCCAAAAAGAAAAATCAGTAAAGCTTAGGATGGCTACAACTGTACCAGTATGACCTTCCTGCTTCCTACATAATTAAAACCAAAATTAAACGTTTCGCCAATGAACATCATAAGACCAAAACAAGTTTTCTGCTGCACTGAGCAAAGGTGGACACTTTAGGATGTGTTCTAACCATTAAGCCATTAAGAAGGTGAACAACTTAGATGCCTAATGTACTTTAACAGATTATAAAATAAATGAACCAAAAACATCCTGGGCAAAAACCTAGAACTTAAAATCCAAAACGGGTTACCTCAAAAGACACCAGGTAAAGGTATTTTCATCGCCCTCACAGTTCACCACTCCAAAACATAAAGCCAATCAAATTACAATCAGACTCGCAATTGCTACCAAAGCCGTCAAGTCAGTCACAAACCAAGCATGAGAAGACAAAATTAAATCTTAAATCCTAAATAATGTCTTAACATTATCAAGGTAAACTTATTTTAGAAGAGTTTTTTACAAGCAGACCTTCGATTCAGAGTGACAATCGTGTTGTACACAAAGTTTTTAACATCTTTCCATGAGCGATTAGCTAGGTCTTTTTCCGCTTCTAAGCATTTCATGCAGTGTTCTTTTTTTGGAACTTTACGCTCTGCGACAAATTTTCCCAGCCGTCTTTGCACTGCCGTCTTCTCTGCTTCACTCCATGGCCGCTTGACCTTCACACGAGGGATCTCTACAAATAACACAAAGGACAACATGGACTGTTAACTTTACAACATGTATGTAACCGTATTTTTTTTGTTTTTGTTTTGTTTTTGAAATGGGGTTCTGCTTGTATATATTTACAGGAAATGCCTAACCCAACTGTAGGCTGAACGGTTTACTCAAAAAATTGTACCCAAGATATGTAGTAAGCACTTTTAAATTAAGTATTTTGAGTTCACAGAAACATGAGATCAGTTATTGAGTAATATATCTACAGAGTGAAACAACAGCCAATTGACTTTGATACATTTTGTTTTCAAAGGTACATGTTGCATCTAGCCTTTTAAAATAAGATGCTAACTAGTTATTATTCCTGTTAAAATCATTCATAATAACAATATTCTTGTAAAAAAACAACAAACTGTCAGACTTTAATAATTGGCAATTGTCTTAAATAAGGCAAATATTTCTGATGTACTAGTAATAAAAAAAACCTGTGCTGTTGGTAGTAGTCCTAATCTAGTTAAGTGACATCACATATTCTAAGTCAATTTTTTTTAAATTATGAAATACAATTGCTAATATCCTTGACAATGTAACAAATTACCTAGATCATGATTCAGAACCAAACATAACTGATTGACATGATCTTTTCATTTTATCTGAATTTATGCGTTTTATTTGACAAACTGTCACAGTTTTGCGACTGGCGCACAGATACAATACCAAAGAGCAGAATTAAGTTTTGTCTATCATTAGTCATAAGGCCTGTACTACAAAGCACATTCAACATATCAAGGCTATCTTTCCATAATCTGGATTCACTTAACCTGAAAGTGGCGATCTGGATAAGTGGTCACAAAAAGCTTAACCTGCATTGTCGCATGAAAGGGGTGGCATTGTGAGCATCTGTTCACTAATGATTATTGAAAAGCGTACTGGAAACAGAAGCTAATTTTTCAAAAGATAAAAGTATAGTATTAGGCAAATATGAAGATATTAAAACAGACTGCAGCATAACTAAGGGAGGATTCAGGGTCACCTGGTCCAGCCTGAAATATATGCTTTAGCAAAAAGGAAAGTTTGAAGCCTAATGTAGTCTACTCGATGAGCTTTGTTGCTTGTACTTGCCGTTTCTTGCTGTCTGTTCACAAACCTCTCACTGAAAATGATGGTCCATACTGTCAATCTAGTTCACTTTACAAATTTTGATTTTAAAACACAACATCTGTGTGTGTAATTGGTGGAAACTAAAATACGCATTGTAAAAAAAAAATAACATTGAGATAAAGTAGTTGTCTTTAATTGGTAAATCATAGGACCTTAAACAGGTATTTTCTATGATAATATAACAAGACATTTTCAGCCTGCATTTTTTTTTAAATTCCAGACTTGTGAAATGACCTGCAGAACCCTACCATGTGTTTTGTAGTGCTGTTCTTGCAAAGTGTGAACTCACGCAACACAGCAGGTTAAACTAGTCCCTTACCAGAATAGGTAGCCTAACTAATCATAGATATAACAATGAATGTGAAACATTAATTCTTTCAGCTGCACCCTTTAGGGGTCATCACAGCGGATCATCTCCTCAACCTCCTCCTATACCAGCATCCTCCTCTGTCACACCAACCTTCTGCCTGTCCTCCTTTGTATTGTATTGTATTGTATTGTATCTTTATTTGTTTCAGACATATAAAACAAAAAACAATATATACACACTACATATATTTTCATTTACAGATACGAATATATATGTAGATATACACACACACACGTATGTGTTCAGATAAACAAAAAATATATAATGAAATAAAACAAAATCGTCTGACATAATGTAACAATGTTTGGTCTGAAAAGGAGTAGGAAGAAGTATGAACATACTTATTAATTCCTACCCCTGCTCAGCATCTTATTGATCCCACATAATTCACCTAATTCCCATCATGTATTTTATTCTATTCTGTACAGTTGTGTACTGTATTTATTCTTATTGTATTCAAATTTTTGCCTCATAACTTTTGCACTGTCCACTTCCTGCTGTGACAAAACAAATTTCCCACGTGTGGGACTAATAAAGGTTATCTTATCTTATCTTATCTTATCTTATCATCACATACTCCACACGATACACGAGGAGAACCTATATAAACTTGGCTACCGTGATTGATATAATTTGGATATAATTTGATATTTTTATACATACAATGGGTGATCATCTTTATCGGTATCATATTCTTCCAAAATCAGTTTTCGAAGTATTTTCATGAACTTACTAATTCCTGAGCATTGCTGTAGATCTATAGTAAAACTATTCCACAGTTTTACCCCATAAATAGTGACACAAAAGGTTTTAACCTTTGACCGTGCTTTAAGAATCCTTAGATTCAATTTCCCCCTCAATTCATAGTCTCCTTCTCTGTCATAGAACATCCTCTGTATATTTCCTGGTAACATATTGTATCTGGCCTTGTACATAATTATTGCAGTTTTATATTTTATAAGATCCATAAACTTCAGTATTTTTAATTTCAAAAACATGATGTTAGTATGGTCTCTAAATCCTGCTTTATTAATCATCCTGATTGCTTTTTTTTGAATTTTACATATTGGTTGAAGTGCAGTTTTATATGTGTTTCCCCAAATTTCCACACAGTATTCCAAATATGGCAATATAAGTGAACAATAAAGTACCCGGAGTGATTTGGAAGGCAAAAAATATTTAACTTTACTTAGTACGGAGATGCTTCTTGACAGTTTGGCTTGTATATGCTTTATGTGAGGTTTCCAGCAGATTTTGTTATCTATTATCACACCCAGAAATTTTGTATCCGAAACTTGCTCTATTTCAACATTGTTTACTAATAATTTTGCTCCTGCATCTTTTTTACAATTTCCGAATAACATAAATGTAGTTTTTTCCAAATTTAATGATAACTTATTTCTATCAAACCATGTTTTCAGTTTAATCATTTCTTGTGTGACAATTTCCAAAAGCTGCTGTAAGTTCTCTCCAGCACAAAAAATATTTGTATCATCTGCAAATAGAATAAACTGTAATATATCTGATGTTCTACATATATCGTTGATATAGAGGATAAACAGCTTTGGTCCCAATACTGACCCCTGCGGAACTCCACAAACAATGTCCATACACTCTGATTGATGTTCCCCAATTTTCACAAATTGCTGCCTGTCTCTCAAATAACTCTTTACCCACTCTAACACCACTCCTCTAATGCCGTAGTACTCCAGTTTATCAAGTAATATGTCATGATTAATTGTGTCAAAAGCTTTTTTTAGGTCAATGAATACACTAACTATACATTGTCTTTTATCTATATTGTTGGTGATATTTTCGATCAGTTCCATTAATGCCAATGATGTTGATCTATTTGATCTGAAACCATACTGACTATCCGTTATTATTTTGTGTTTATCTATAAATTTGTCAAGTCTATTAATAAAAACCTTTTCCAATATTTTTGAAAATTGAGAAAGTAGAGAGACAGGCCTATAATTTGTGAATTGGTGTCTGTCACCATTTTTAAACAGTGGTGTTACTTTAGCTGTTTTCATTTGTTTTGGGAATGTACCAGTTTGTAAGGACAAATTGCAAATGTGTGTTAAGGGTTTGGAAATGCCCTCTATCACTCTCTTAACGATTTCCATATCAATGTCGTCAGAGTCTGTAGAGTTTTTTGTTTGTGATTTCCCAACAATATCAATGATTTCCATTTCTTCCACCACCGTTAAGAACATTGAATGAGGATTGCGGTCAATGAGTCTAGTTTCTTTCTCTACAGAATCTGTTATATCAGGAATTGTTTCAGCCAAGTCTGGCCCAACACTTACAAAGAATTTATTGAACTCATTTACCACATCTCTCATATTAGTAATATTTCTATCATTATTTGCGAAATACGAAGGATAGTCTGCCTGCCCCGAGCCCTTTTTGATGATGGTATTTAATGTTTTCCAGATCCCTTTAATATTATTTTTATTCATAATCAGTAATTTTTCATAGTATTCCTTTTTACATGACCTTAAAATACTCGTTAATTTATTTTTATATTTCTTGTATTTATTTTCAGCTTCTGTGCTTCTGTTCATTATAAATTCTCTGTATAAGGTATTTTTCTTCTTACATGCATTTTGCAATCCTTTTGTAATCCATGGGCACTCTGCATATTTTTGTTTTTTACTATATTTCTTTACTGGGCAATGATTATTATATAACAGTTTAAATTTTCCTAAAAAAATCTCATAAGCTTTATCAATATTTTTTTCCTTATACAGCATCTCCCATTCTTGCTTGAGTAAATCACTTTTGAATGCGTTTATTGACTCTTCTGCTCTCACTCGTTTGTATTTTATTGTGTTTTGCTGTTTAACCTTCCTGTAATTGCTGTTATACACTATAAAAACAGGTCCATGAACCTCCTCTGAGGTCTTCCTCTTCTCGTCCTGCCTGGCAGCTCCATCATCAACATCCCTTGGCAGCCTCCTCTGCACATGTCCAAACCATCTCAGCCTTGTCTCTCTTTGTCTCCAAACCTCTGACCTGAGCTGTCCCTATGATGTAGTCATTTCTAATCCTGTCCATCCTGGTCATTCCAATGAAAATCGTCATAGCTTGCCTCACTACCATCTTGTAAAGCTTACCTTTCGCTCTTGCTGCTTTCCTTTTATAACACATCACCCCTGACACCCATCTCCACCCCCTCTCAATTCTCCTCTTCAACTTACTGTAAAGCAATACTTAAACATTTTCAATAATTTTTCTAATTACCAATGAAATAATTCTGGATCAATATTATCAAGAGTTTTTTGTTTGTGTAGGCATATATTCTGCCACAGAGGACAAAACTATAAGGAAATAAAGTCATGTCTACAACCTGATTCATATACTGCAAACAGAAAATTTTAAATACATTTAAAGCTTAAAACATCTCACCCTTTGCTTTGGCCACTTTGGTTTTTCCCCTTTTCCTCAGAGCCAGTCTTGCTTCCTTGCTCTCTTCTAAAACAGAAACACACAAAAAAAAATGGTAGCTGTTATTGTACAAAGCAGATTGTACTGGAATAGAATTTGAGTAGAATACATACAACAGTGTCACTACATTTCAGACAAATGCTTAAACTCACCATCTACATCTGCGAAATAAATTAATGTGCCACATCATCCAAATTCACTGATTTTTTTTCCTTTCTGTTGAATGACTCTGGAAAATCTGACCTTCATCCATCTCACTGCCTCCTCCTTTCTCCTCCTCCTCCTTCTCATTTCCCTGAGGATTACTCTGAGTAGCTGCTATGGGACTTTCACCTGTGACTGACACCAGATGTCAAATATTAGCCATCAGGAGTATATAAATGGTAATTACTCTTCTTTTAGTTAAGCTAAATTAAAAAAGCAAAAGGAAAGAAAAAAACCCCCCACTGCACAGCCATTACAAGGTGGCATTTGTATAAAAATGCATTTGACAAATGTAACAAAAATTAGAATCTGGGTTGTGGTGATAAACTCGCAGATTTCATGTGTTTTTCAGTCTAGTTCTTGCTGTAATAAAAGAGCTCACTATAGAGTGAGTGTACATGATCAAGTGTTATCTGTTGTATAGACTACTGAGCACTGAACTCTGCCAACAGTGTGTTTCTTTGGCTGTAACATGCCACCCAGTTCATTTTAACCATTAGGAATTAGAGCTAACAGGCCAACATCAGTGTCTTATATTAGTCAATGTCACATACATAACTTTAGGCAGTTTATCACGAATGCTGCTTATTAATGAGGCAGTATACCAACAGCTGTACTAGTGAGTAGGTAACACTTACAACCACTATCAGAATAGCCATCATCACTGCATGTGAGGGCCACATTATCGTGTGCAATGTAAGAAATAAATATTGAAAGGATGCAATTATATTTGGACATTTTTTATGAAGAGAGAAGTCTATAACATGACATTGCTGTAAAATGTATAACCTAAGCTAATTTCTATTGTCATGAACTTTAAAATACACGACACTAACAATGCACCAAAAAACAACAAGCAAGAGATCATGAATAGAAGACTAATCTTATTTTAAATCCAGTGCCCGTTTAAATTTAAGATTATGCCAGTCAGGATTCAGTTTGAGGTCCTCTAGTAAGGAATTCTACATCTTCTCTCCTAAACAGGAAAATCTGTTTCTCCAAACAGAGATTCAAAGTAACATCCCTTTCCACCTGGAAGCTAATCATCTCATGAAGCCAAAAACTAAATGCAACTTTAAGGTCACCGAGCAAGTGGGAAACCTGGTTAATAAGCATTTACAGATTTGTTTAGGAGTAACACATTTACTGAAATGATCAAACCAAGATATATTCTAAACATACCACTGCTATGATGCTGAATTTCTCTCCAAAACTGTTGCTTGATTATATAGATGGTGCTTGTGACCACAAGTTATGCATTACATTACATCAAAAATAAAAACCTCAGTGGATCAAACTCTCCGTGGCACAAATAAATGCAATAAATGTAAATATATTTGTGATTTGAAAATCTGCTTACCATTTCAACCTAACATAATGTTTTCATTTATGAAAAGATACATTGGAAACCAAAAATGTGTTCTGCTGTTGTACTGTAAACAGAAAGGACAAAACAGGAACACCATCAATATAATCAGTCCTATTCATTGTCAGTTCATGGTCTTTATTGTCTTAACGGAGCTCATGTATTCCTGGTTATAGGTAAAATAAGAAGATGTTATGGCATGACCGTGTTATTGGACTGTAGAAGATTGCACAGGTCTACCACGTAGACACAGGCTGTAAAATAGGGATGCAAACAAATGTTACTTTCAACGATTTTTTTTCTATATTAAAACCTACTTTCATCCACCTCTGTGTCTTGTTCCTTCGGTCAGCCTGGGTGTCTTTGACTAGCTGGAGGGCTGGGAGCTGGGGAAATTACACCAATAAAAGATGATGAAATATTAGTAATTGGTAGTCCAAAATTTTGATTAGAGAACAGTGCTAACCACCAACATTCTAAAGTTGGGCATACACTGTGCGATTTTTGGGCAATTTTGAGCCGATTTTTCAGTCATGTGTCCATTTTGGCGATCGGCCCAAGTTTCGCCTTAATCGTGTGTCATCGTGTAGTATACATGGGGTAACGAGAAGCAATTAACACCTCACGACCAGCTCCCAATCATCAGTCGGATGGTTGCAAGAAAATCAAACCCTATTTGAAATCCTGTCACCCCTCGTGAGGGTGTCAACACAGCGTCTCACACTTCACACGTGCAAACACAGAAACGGAAGTGATGAAGACAGAGTAGCACAGCAGTGCAGCGTGTGATCTGGACACAAGCGATGGAGGCACAACTTATAGAACTCTAGCAAGCTCATCTGAGCCTTTTCAATGTGGCCTCACAAAATTATCACGACCACAGCAACCATGAAAAGAGTTGGATGGACGTTGCTGCTCGATTGCAGCTGCCTGGTCAATGTTTTTCATTAACATTTTAGCAAAGTTGATGGTGGTGGTGGTGTGTGTGTGTCTGTGTGAGTGAAAGACAGAGGGAGGGAGAGCGAGAGACAGATTTCGTGTTATAAGCTTCATGTTATCGATTAGTCAAGTGTAAAACTATTTGACCACACAATATAATTTCCAATTCAATATAGCAGGACAGTGGGAAAAAAAGACAATAAATACTCTATCATACATACCAGCAACAGAAACCTCCAGGGTGCTGAGGTTCTTGCCCCTTAAGGTGCCAGTGCCTTCCTCCATTGCAAACAGAAGCTTGCTTATCTTAGCAATTTGAAAGGTTTTATCTGTCTGTCTGTAAAAGTCCTGGTGAACTCTGATGTCATGTCCCATGAACCTTGCAACTTGCTCGAGCTCTTGATCATTAAGATCCAGGAGTTGACAAAGTGTGGCAACCTGTTTTCTTAATTTAGTTGACCTCAGAAGCTCAGGGTTTTCTGCTTTGCTTTGGTTTGCATATTTTTGTGGGCAGTCACATCCACGTATGTGTGTCATCCCACCAGGTCTAGCAAAGAGATAGGGATTTTCAGCAGGTACACCAACTGCTTCTCTCTTTTTCACCAACAAATCCATTGACTCCTTCATTCTGTCGCTCAAAAAACACTGCCACTTTCCTGCCTCTCTTTCCCCTGATTCCCCCTGCGGGTTAATAGCTTGCTTAGCTCCTTTTCTAATGGTGACAAGGTTTCGTAAATGTCTTCATTAATGGGACTTGTTTTTACGTTCTTGTAGGTCTGAAGAGTCAAGCATCATGCTTCCCCTTCACGTCACTTGTTAAAGACAATAACCTGTGCCAAAACAGTCTCGTTCAATGCCTTGCATGCTGCCAAATCCATGTGCTGCATCAGTCTCTCTCTTGCTTCACCTTCCACGGTACGGAGATGGTCCCTCAGAGCAATCACATATTTGGTGAGGGGAATGTCATCCTGTTTATTCCACCTCTTTTCTTGTATTGTTTGGTGAGCACTGACAGATACACTGTTCCTCCAGTTTTTGTCCAGAAGTTCAAAGAACTTTTTGGCCGCCTTCTCTGCATGGTCATCAGCATTCATAAGAGTCTGTCCAATCAGGACCTCGACTGCTCCTTTAAGACAAAATCCAATTTTGACTGCTGTTGATGGTTTGCCATATTCATTTTTGCCTGGACTAAAGTTTGTAAGATGCTTGGCAACACTGACAACAAACTCAAATTTTGATGGTTTGCACAAATCTTCAAGAACATTCACTGTCTTGTCCATATCTTTTGCAGCTAACATGAACTGGCCAAGCTCCCTCATCCTTTGCGCAATATATTGGTGCTTAGACTTCACACGGCCATGTCTTGCATAGAGCGATTCTCCATATTTGCAAATCAGAGAATCACTCCTGATGTGAAAGGACACTTGATCTTGTCGCATGTTGTTAATAATAGTCTGACATCCTTTAGATGAATGTTTTATTGGAAGCAGGCGTGCAGCATAACTCTGGACTCTAGGATGTCTATTTTTTGACACACACATTTTTTTATTTTTGCATGACAACTCACGTTTCCATAATGTCTTTTTGCTATACATTCCAAAGCAATACAGGCAAGGTAAATATGCTCCTACTATGGCTTAATTGGATGGCTGCTTCCATGTTACAACTTGTCCTCTGCCTTTTTGTATGACTTTGCTGTTGTGCTTAAAGTCTCCTTTATTGCGAAGTTGTTCTAGAAGATCCTTACTTTCTTTGGAACCTAGAGGGTAGCTAAAGGCATATGACACATCACTCATCTCCATGTGCTTCCTCTGCAGGTGTCTTGATGTTTTGGCTTAGGACTTCCCACAGTAAAGACAATAATGTTTTTTGTCCCATACTCGTTTGTTGTCCTACCTTTTTATACATGTTTTTACAGTCACCTCTGATTTCCGTTTAGCCCGTTTAGCCTTTTTTTCTCCCTTGTGATCATTTCTCTTTCTTTTCCCATATGTTCTGGGTGTCTTTTTAAGAGTCATGTTTCTCAGTTCTTCATTATCACTGTCGCTATTGCTAGAAACGTCACTGATCTTTAGTGTCTTACTTTGTTGACTGTGGGTTTCCTCATCACTTAGGTCTGAAATTTGACTTGGCACGTATTCAGAGTCGGAACAAATGGAGAAATCCAGCTCAGAGCAATCACTCTCCTCCTGAATAGGTAAAGAGAATAATCATCATGAGGAGAAGTCAATTATAGGGATAGAGTTATGTAATAAAGCTGTAAAACTATCTTCCAAAAGTTGAGACGCTGTGTAAAATGCAAGTTAAAATAGAACGCAATGTTTATCAAAGCCCACATCTTAGTGTATGGGGGTGCATTAGTGCCTATGGAGCTAGCAGCATGCACGTGTGGAAACGCATTGTCAGTGCCGAAAGAAAATACAGGTTATAAGAGCAACATATGCTCCCATCTAAACTAGAGATGGCACGATACCACTTTTTTATGTCTGATAACGATATCATAAATTTGGATATCTGCCAATACCGATATGAATCAGATAGTGTTTTTTAATCAATAAAACGTTTTTTTTTAATATCTTGCTGCATTTTGTATAAGTTCATACTCAAGTTTAAATAAACAACAACACTAAAGCTATTCTGTTATACCTGTACGTAAAAAATACAAAATATTTCATAGTTCAGCAAAACTGATCAATCTAATAAAGTTAAACCTACATCATCCTCCCTATTCTGGTATTGTAAAGAGTACTTAGCAGAAATATTAAGCAACCTAAGTAACAGGAGCAATATATATATATATATATATATTAGAGAACCACCCCTCACCCTCCACCTCATGATGCTTAATCGATGTAATCAACTTTAATTTGATGCAGTGTGAAATAAAATGCACAGAAATAAATTATTTTTCAAGAATAATTAAATAGATTCAACATCTTTCTTCAACAGAATTGCAGACTGCACAGATGGTTCCCAAAGGAAAAAGTACTATAGCTTACTAGGGTATATTAGACTTAATAGTTACTTAATAACTATAACTATATAACTTAATAGTTATTGTTAGTTATAAAGTAATGGACTTCTATATATTTTACATCAGATTAAAACTTTGGGTGTAAGATTCAGATATTTATTAAAAGCTCGACATTTTAAATGAGAATAAGAAAGAAAAGTCTGTCTTTGTGCCCCCTTTTCCCTGTTCATGCCCTATCGGCCCCCCTGGCTAAACTTTGCTTGATTCGCCCCTGCACAG
This sequence comes from Simochromis diagramma, assembly GCF_900408965.1. Taxonomy (NCBI): domain Eukaryota; kingdom Metazoa; phylum Chordata; class Actinopteri; order Cichliformes; family Cichlidae; genus Simochromis; species Simochromis diagramma. The sequence continues at coordinate 54,686 of NW_024387382.1, forward strand.
TTACCAGCGTCAGCTACGTAGAAAAGAATCCTGGTCTAGAAAGTAATATTAAATAAATTCTAACAACAGATTATCAAGCTTAAATGTGCTTCTGTTATTCAGCCGCTGGTTTCCTCTTTCTGGTGCAAAGTGGGCCAAAAACAAACAAGAGAGACGATCAGCTGATCATTGATCAGTTTCATGATTGAAGTAGCAGCAGGAGAGAGAGAGAGGCAGTCGCTCCATATATCGGTTGTTAAGCTTAATGTGGGAATGCTTTACAAACATTCAGAGATGAACTTAAACACTTGCTTTACTTCTCTCTGGGATCACTTCCTCGGAGATGAAATGCCGGACACAGCCGCTCTATCACGTGACGCACACTGCTCCGACGTGCTACGGTTATGAGCTGAGTTACGCCGTGTCGCAAGTTTTGTGAGGTGCTTTTTTGATATTTAATGGATCGGATTACATTTTTTATTTCTCTCCGATATCCGATCCAGTAATTTACATCAGCATCGGACCGATACCGATACGTAACATCGGATCAGTCCATCTCTAATCTAAACAACATCTTTTTCGGGGAAGGCCTTGGATATTTCAGCAAAGCAATTATAAATCGCATAGTGCATGTATTATAATGGCATTGTTTCATAGTCCAATACTCTGAGTGCTGAAATGACCAGCCTGCAGTCAAAACCGTTCACCTACTCATAACATTTGGAGCATCATGAAACGAAAAATACGACAAAGGCGGCCCAGGACTGTTGAGCAGGTAAAATCTTACATCAGACAAGAAAGGGACAACATTGCTCTCCTTAAAGTCCAGCAACTGGTCTCCTCAGATCCCCGATGTTTACAATGTTGTAAAAACGAAAAGAGAAAATTCACAGTGGGAAACAAGGCCCTGTCTTAACTTTTCTGAGACATGGTACTACCATCACATTCAAAATGATCCCATAATTTTCTTAAAATGGAACAATTTCTCAGTTTCAATTGAAATGTTTTACATGTCTTACTGTTAATAAAATGTGGGTTTATGAGATTTGAAAAACATTGAATTCAGTTTTGATTTACATTCTACACTGCATCCCTTCTTTTATAGACATGAGGCTGTAAAAGAATAATGAACTAAAATGAGACTGATTACTACCGTATGCTGACACCCTTTATTGCATGTAAACTACTTTTTTTTTTAAAGTCAAACTAGTGGCATATAACAAACATGACTTTTTGTTTTCATTCCACAAAGTTATTGTATAAGAAAAGCTGCTAAGAAGATACACTCAAATACTGTTTGAGATAGAAATAACATCTAGAAATGTATTTGAAAAGACATCACATTTCTGGATACATATCCAATGTTCAAGGTTAAAGCTGACCTGAAACACTACATACATTAAGGCTAGATGACACTATGGAGGCCTACTCTTAAAAAAAAAAAATCTCCGATTGAACACTGTCAGTGAAGCTCGTTATTAAAAAAAAAAAAAAAAACAAGCGTTTACAGCATGTTTATTTCCATCTTGGCTGAGTTCAGACTATGAGGTCACTGGGTTGGTTGGTTGGATGGATGCTGATAACAGCTCTACCCTACATTCGTTTATGTTAGCTAACTAGGGACAGAAAGAATAACTAAAAATAAAAGGAAGTCTAAGAGGGATCACTTTGTAACCCTGGCTGCAGCAATGAGTTTATGTTAAAAACCAAGTTAAGACTGTCAACTTTCACTTTTAGTCTCGAAGTGCTTTGTCATTGTTTGCTAGCTGTACTGAAACATAAGAATTCACCTGTTAACTGTAGTGCTCGAGTTTAGAAAGGTGACGCTTAAAAGGTGGCACATCTAAAACGTATTCCCACAGCAGAGAATCTATATCACACTTAAAATATGCTGTAAATAAAAGAATCAGTGAAAACAGGGGCTTCCAGTCTATTTTAAACAGAAACTCTGAATCTAACCTGCCTCCAACCAGATGATGTGTTCATCATGTTTAAAAAAAGATAAAAAATATGCTGTTTGACTTTAACATTCCTGCATACGATTCAGTAACAATTATTAAAGACTACATGTTCAAATATTTGATAAAAAAGGCACATACCTGTGTTTGGCTTGCTGCCGTGGCTTCCTTCACCTAATACCAAAGACAAAAGTCAAAGTTACTTCTCAGTTACATTTACGTAATAACGGCTTAGAGGTGATACAGCACAACTGCACCAACATTTTTCTTAGTCTTCAGCAAGCAAGAAAAGCAGTTCATTTAATGCAGCCCATTACCCATCTCTAACATATAACTGGACTACACTGTGCTTTCCACCATTTCCACCTCCTTTTTCCTTTTCATTTATTTACTGAAGCTCACCTCAATAAGGCTACAGGTTGCTTAACAGTGAGCTCTCATGCAGGTGAACCTGATGTACAAACTATGACCTGCACATACCATATATTTCCAAACGTGCTCCGACATTTTCGGAGACGTCTGTGACCCGCCAGCTCCATAGCAGACAGCGAGGTCGAGGATCACTAGAGCTGGCGAGAACAGCGGACTCCCGGCACATCGTTTTCACCCCCCCCGCGATCTTTTCGCTACTCAGGTTAAACAAACCCCAAAACCCAGCAGCTGTCTATTGTATTGAGTGTACACTAAAATAAAAATAAAAGCGTTCTAACATCTCACCTGCTTCTTTTTATTAAGGCATACGTGTACACTATTCTTATTAATAGAGATTTCGCTACTGAGGTTAAACATGATATATAAGTCACTTAGATCACTTCTAAATGTTAATGTTTGGGGTTTTTTTTCAGTGTTTTATTTGTTAGCGAGTAAATCGGTTTAGCTGAGATTAAAGTTATTAGATTAGATTAGATAAAATATAACTTTATTAATCCCCCGGGTGGGTTCCTCCTTGGTTTTTACACAGCTGACTAAACGTCAAACAGAAAACAGATTAAACAGAAGTATGAGACAGTCGAGAATTTACGCCAGTGTCCTGTTATATTTTAGATAGCAAGGAGCAGACGGCTGAGTTTATTAAACTCCACCGAGACAGCGGTGACGCTAATCTGAAGACTACACCGTCCAATTTCACAGCTGTTTACTTCCGGCCGACCCGACCTCCTGAGGACACGGGCAACGTAGACCGCGAAGGCCGGGTCCGGATGCAGCCCATGAATTTGGACACAGCTACTAATATTTTTCAACGCTGTTGTGCTTTTTTGAAATGTAAACTCCTCCTTAAATAAATGTCCGTGATTAAGGGAAAAGGACACCAAGTTTTGGATTCAGCACCCCCAAAAACATCAAATTTGCCAAAAATATCCCATGCTGCTGAATTTCTTTTCTTTTAATTTGAAGTTGTGTAATTATCAGTTTGCTTGCTAGCAAGCTGCTATTAACTGAGACGAACTTCATGCATAGTTCAAGTTGAAAAAATTAAACCTGACGTAAGATACCTTTTTTTTGTTTCATTTCATTTAAAAAAATTTGCAGTTTTCATATAGCAAAAATGTGAAATCTTACCTGCCGAAACTTTGATTTAAATCTTGCAATCACCAGTTTAATTATGCAGCTTCTCCGTCAGTTGACTGAATGATTGAGATGCAAGCAATGCCCTGCAAAAGTTTGAAAGCGTGCAGTGCAGGTGCGCGGGGGGAGGGGGAGGGTCACTGATGGGTCATGATATCTTAAAGAGGAATTGCAGAGAGCCAAAGTATTCTCTACTTCTCAGCTCTCACTCTGAAACCTGATTTACATTGTACATTATATAAAATAAAGGAAGCCTGACATTGCTTTTACTACAGTTTAAACACATAATGAAACAGCATAATAAAATTAATCTAAAGTAACATTTAGCCTTACAGTCTAAATTGACTTAATGCTTATCAGTAGTCGAAAAGAACTAAGAACCATTACCATATCTATTTTAAATATATATATATTTCTTTTGATTTTTTACACACACTCTAAACGGTCACTGCATTAGGTACACTTTGCTAGTCCTGGTTTGGACTCTCTTTTGCCTTCAGACCTGCCAAAGTGCTGGAAACATTCACCTGCCCCTCCCCCACTGCAGCAGCTATTGGGGTATGGGGGAGGTGCAGGGCATCAGTTAAGTTGGGAGCAGAGTGTAGCACAATATTCTGCACTTCTCATACTTGAGGCACATTTTAAATCACCATAAACTCATCCTCAGTACTCGCTATGTTATCAGGCTATTTATCATAACTTCACAATGAAGTCAGACAATGGACTCAGGGTGAGCCCTTCAGGAGGCGAAATGATGCAATTTAATGCAAAATACGTATTTCATCTGCTATGATGGGAAAGCCAGATATTTCAAAGTTTCATTAATGATGATCAAATTTTGTTTTATATTTTAGATTCTTCGAAGTAGCCACTCTTTGATTTGATTACTACCAAAGTTCTCAAATTTGGACTCATCAGACCAAAGCACAGATGTTCACTGGTCAGATGTCCATTCCTTGTGATTCTGGTGATAAATGTATCCTCAGCAGCAGAGGGGACTCTTGCTCTTCCTTTCCTGGGGCGGGCCTCATGTGAGACAGTTTTGTCGTAGTGCTTGATGTTTTGTGCGACTGCACTTGGGGGACACATTCAAAGTTTTAGCATTTTTCCAGATTGACTGACCTTCAGTTTTTAAAGTAATGATGGACTGTAGTTTCTCTTTACTTAACTGATTGGTTGTTGCCATAATATGAATTTTAACAGTAGTCAAATAGGGCTGTCAGCTGTGCACCAACCTGACTTCTGGACAACACAACTTGTGGTCCCAACCCCATAAAGACAGAAAGAAATTCCACAAATGAACCCTGACAAGGCACACCTGTGAGGTGAAACCATTTCAGATGACTACATCATGAAGCTCACTGAGAGAAGGCCAAAGGTTTGCAGCGTTGTCAACAAAGCAAAGGGTGGAATCTAAAATATAAAACATATTTAGCGTTATACATCAGCTATCTCTTTGATATATAATTCCATATATATTGCTTCATATATTTCATGTCTTCAGTTTGTATGTACAATGTAGAAAGTAGTAAAAAACAGACAAACATTAAGTCAAAAGGTGTCCAAATTTTTGAATGATAGTGTATGGGGGGTGGAGTTGGGAGTGTACTCCGAAGCCCAGATAAACAGAGAGGGCTGTTACAGGAATGGCATCTGGTGTATTTCCATATCGGATCAGTCGGTACCTGGGTTAACAATTACTGCCTCCTGTGCTATTGGCCAACAGAGAGCCGATGGAAACTGTGCTACTATTCGAAGACAAAGGAAGAGGAAAGGGGAGAAGCATGTTAGGAGTCGAAGAGATGGACAGGTAGGAGCGTGGAGGTACTATGACTGGCAAAGGGAGAGAGCTGGCTGATATGAATGGAGAGAAGGAAGGTAGATTTACTGTGTGTGCAGGAGACCAGGTTGAAGGTTGGATGTCAGTTAGAAGAGAAAGAGGAATTCTGCAGTTAGTTTGATAAAGTGGTAGAGAGTGTTGATTGGAGCAGACTGCAGTAGCCATGTAGGTGAAGGAAAGAGAGATAATGAGGAGGTGTTAGATAGCTATAGTGTTAAGCAGAGAAATGCAGAAGGTCAAAATTAGGAAGATGGAAATGGCTGGGGTGAACTCATACTTCAAGAAGAAGGAGGAACAGAAGGTGACGTAGAAGAATGGAAGAAAGTGTACACAGGTGGCTTACATCCTAAACAGAAGGGTCAGTCTGAAAGAGATAGGAGACTGCAAGGTGGTGTCAGGAGAGAATGTAACCATGCAGCATTGGACACTAGTCTGTAGGATGACTTTGAACGTCAAGAAGAGGAAGAGAATGAAGGCAGAGACAAGAACTAAATGGTGGAAGCTGAAGAAGGAAGAATGTTGTGCAGTTGTTAGTTCAGGGAGGAGTAGACATTCTCTGGGTGGAAGGGAAGAGTTACCAGATGACTGGAAAAATACAACTGAAATGGTGAGAGAAAGGCAAAGAAGGTGTTTGGTGTATCTTTTGGAGAGAGAGAAAAGAGGACAGGGAGACTTGGGGGTGGATTGGACACTTTCCTGTAGTTCCTCAAAGGAATAGCTAAGAGAAAGTGCGATAGTCAGGGGAGATGGATAAAAGTAGACAGGAATATTGGGAGGCCAGGCCTACTGCAAAGATAGAGGTGGCAAAGGAAAAAGCTTATACTGAGTTGTATGTGAGGCTGGGTACTAAGGAAGGAGAACAGTACTTGTATGAATTAGCTAGACAGAGATTGAGCTGAAAAGGATGTGCAGCAGGTTAGAGTGATTAAGGATAAAGATGGTGAAGAGAGTGTGTTGAGAAGATGGAAGATAGAAGTATTCTCTCATTGTCTTCATTAATGAAGACATTAATGAAGACAGAAACTGAGGACAGATGGAGGAAAGTTAGTGAATCAGGAAGCGCAGGGGATAAGTAAGGAGGAAGTGAAGGCAGCTATGAAGAGAGGAAAGGCAGTTGGTCCACATGACATATCTGTGGTGGTATAGAGCTGCCCTTTTGTTGTGGGCAGTCTGAGGTACACCTGTGCACTACTCATGATGTCAGATCAGCATCCTGATGTGGCACACCTGTGAGGTGGGATGGATTATCTCAATATAGCAGATGTGCCCACTACCACACATTTGGACTGATTTGTGACCACTGTTTGGGAGGGATGGTTATATTGTGTATCTGGAATGAATTTTAGGTCTCTACGTCCATCCCATGGGGAATGGGAGCAGTAACAAAGGTGTTGCGTTTATATTTTTGTTGAGTGTATATATAAATGAATGATGGATCGGGTGATCACATAATATGTAATGTGATCACCTGATCCACCATAGAGATCATAGAGGTCCTCTTTTGGATTGAGATCTGGTGACTGTAGAGGCCATTTGAGTACAGTGAACTGAACTGTTATGTTTAAGAGTGCAATTTGACATCATTTGAGCTTCTTGACACTGGTTATTATCCTCCTGGAAGCAGCCATAATGAGATGGGCACTTCTGATGGATGGGACATATTTAATTTTTACAAAGTATTAAAGAACACATAAGTCAATATTATATTGCATTACAGATTATATATTAATGGTAGATTTTCACTAATAGAAGCTTACAGTAGAGGAACCAGGTTTTAATATAAAAGGGAACACAGCAATATATGTATCCTTTGTATGGAAGCCCATGCTTTCATATAATCTATCAAAATTCACCAGTATGATTTATAATAGTTTGAAAAATACTTGAAACAAAACTACAGTTTCTTGCACATTGTCTATATTTATGTTATGTAGACACAATTTGTAGCTCACTACTAAAGCAGGGTCAAGGTGGTTTTTCAGATTCAGTCTCCTATTTGTCGAGATATTTTGGTAAAATATGCTGGTAACACTAAATGGAAAGCAGCCCCTCAAGACCTTAAATTATTTTTTTTAAAACTGAATGGTCTAAAAAAGTTACTGATATGCCATTTCTATAGCAGAGATAAAAGTATTGTTAGGATGCCTGGGTCGTCGACCCAGGGTTTTTGAGTTTTTGATATTATTTATACTTCCTAGTTTTTGGTTTCTTTGAGTTCTGTCTTATGGCTTATGTCTCTGTCTTCTTTAGTTGCTCTGTCTCCCCTATCACCTGCATCCCCTTGTCTAGTTCGCGTCTATGTTTATCTTAAGTTCCTATATCCCCGTGTTCAGTCAGTGTTTGTGTCTGCCCTGTTCCCACGTCTCTGTTCCCTTTGTAGTGCCTGCTTATGAGCCTGTCTTTGTTCAGTCTGTGTTATGTGTTTCCTGTTTTACTTTGAAAGTCCATGTCTGATGTTAATGTGTCTGGTTTTGCTTCCTCTTGTCTCGTTAGGCCTGATTTGCCCCAGCTGTGTTTCCCTCCTGTTACCCATTCCCTGATTGCTCCCTCTGTGTATTTAAGCCCTGTGTTTCTTAGTGTCTGTGTCGCGATCTACCGTTTTCCTAGCTGTGTGTTCTGTCATTCCTCCGGTGTAAGTTTATCTTGATTTTTTCCAGTTATGTTATATTTGAGTTTAACATTAAAGTTGTTTTGAGTTCACATCTGTCTCCGGAGTCTGCACCTTGGGTCCTATTCCTGCCTGCATACAGCCACACCTAACAAGTATGGTTTAAAAAGAGAAGCCTAAAATGAGAACCAGAAGGCAGAAATGATGAGCTGCATTAATAATTTCTAAACCTGTCTCACATTAACTGATCCAACCCATGTTAACTAGCACACTGTTTAGTTTAAATTGAAAATCCAGTCGTAATTTTTCAGGAACTGAAGCACTGTCTCATAGCCCAGTTTAGGCCAGTCCATATTCAATATTTCTATTTCAACATTTAATTTCAAAAACTGTATTGGTGTGCTTTCCAATTTGGGTAGACCAAGACCAGATATTAAAAGTAAGACATAATAATATGTTTAACTTACCTTGTAGGGTCTTTACCCTAAAGTATAAAGTGCCCTCAGGTGACCTTTGTTGTGCTTTGGTGCTATGTAAATAAAATTGAATTGAACTTGAAGGCAATAGAGCACTATTTATTTCTCCTTCATTAGATAAACTGTCATTATCTTCATTTGTAGTTATAGTAGCTTGGGGGCAGTGAATGGGCAAAGACATTAGTTGGCAGTAGAGTGCAAAAAATTTCTTGGGTGCAGTGACTGTCCAAAAGCAGTAGGGGCAGTAGAGAGCAAAAAGTACTTGGGTGCAGTGACTATCCACAACCAAAAGGGGCAGAAGGGCAGTAGAGAGCAAAAAGGCTCAGGAGCAGTGATTTTTCATAACCACTAGTAGCCAGTAGAGAGCAAAAGTGTGTGTATGAAAAGAATAGCAGTGTGTATAGAAGTGTGTATTTTTTCTCGTATTTCTATCTTTCTGAGGACCTCGCTCAAACTTTGAGAGAAGCATAAAAATGGCCTCTAGAAGGCATTACAGTGGAAAAACTAGTGAGGACCATATTAAATGTCCTCACTTTCCCAAAAGGTCCTCACTCGTAAGGTCTTAAACCCGCGATGGTCCTCGCAAGTATAGCAGAACAAACACACACACACACACACACACACACACACACACCTACACACACACACACACACCTACACACACACACACACACACACACACACACACACACACACACACACACACACTATGCACAGACTGGTACTCTTTGTTCATACCTGTGTAAGACGTCATATGTTAATGAACTTGTGCATATTCATGTAAGCTCAATAAAGAGCAGTGTTACGAGGGAGCAGACGAGAGCGACTGAGGTCAAGTGAAGGAACGGCGCTGTCACAGTTCTCTCCCTCATCAATTGTCTGCTTCCAGCGGTGGGTCTGTGCTAGACGACCCATCACCAGCTTCTTCCACTGGTTACCAGTACGTGGTAGAATCCACTTCCAGATCTGGTTGTCTTTAAATCTGTGAATGGATTGGCTCCATCTTATCTCTCTTTAACAAAATAATCCAAGTGGAGCCCTCAGGTCTGCAGATAAGCAGCTTCTGACCAGAACTACACGTAAAAACAGAGGTGAGCTTTATCGATGGCTGCAGCCAAACTCTGGAACAGTCGCCCTTCACATCAGGTCGTCACCAACACTGGACATTTTTAAAAGCCGGTTGGAAACACATTTGTACTCTGTAGCTTTCAATCCTGACCAGTCTTTATAGTCATTACTGTGTATGTTTCCTATTTTCTCTCTACTCTGTGCAGCACTTTGGCTCAAGCTGTTTTTAAATGTGCTGATAAATAAATGTAGATTTCTTTGAATAAAACAGTGGAGCCGAGCTTTGAGCTCAGTGTGTAACAGTGTGTGTGTGAGAGCCATGTAATGTCCATGTGTGCATGCTGACTGTGCTGCTCTGACCCCCCTCCTCCTTTCAGGGTGGAGCCTGCTGGAGTCCGATGGTTGAGACCAGGTCTGAGGAAGTGTAAGTGTGTTTTTAATGGGATTCATGAAAACAAAGCAGCACACATTCAACCATCTTCATCATGTCAGGAGTCATCATCAAAGTGTCAATCAATGAACAGATGATGGATCAATAACTGCAGCTGGATTGTGTTTGTTCTCTCCATCAGATTCCTGTCAACTCACAATCGACACAAACACAGTGAACACAAAGCTCCAACTGTCTGACAACAACAGGAAGGTGACACGTGTGGAGGAGGTTCAGTCATATCCTGATCATCCAGACAGATTTGATGGTTATCATCAGCTGCTGTGTAGAAATGGTCTGACTGGTCGCTGTTACTGGGAGGTCGAGTGGAGAGGAAACGTTTATATATCAGTGAGTTACAGAAGCATCAGAAGGAAAGGAGACAGTGATGACTGTGTGTTTGGATACAATGATCAGTCCTGGAGTCTGGAGTGTGATTATAATGGTCCTCATTCTGTCTGGCACAATAACAGAGAAACATCCTCCTCCTCCTCCTCCTCTGTCTCTAACAGAGCAGCAGTGTATGTGGACTGTCCTGCTGGCACTCTGTCCTTCTACAGAGTCTCCTCTGACACTCTGATCCACCTCCACACCTTCAACACCACATTCACTCAAACTCTTTATCCTGGGTTTGGGTTTTATGGCTGGGCTCCTGGTGTCTCAGTGTCCCTGTGCTGAGTGGAGTGTAAAGAGTGTCTCCTGTTACAGAAACACTCTGACTGTTGAACAGATAGTTCAGTCTGTACATGTCTGTCTCTTTCACTCACAAACACGTTTTCAGATTCATGGATTCAATCAGTTGATGTTTGAAACTCTTCTAAATGATTCCTTGTAAACTTCTTCCTCTTCAGTCACAAACAAACAGGAAGTGATGTCACATGTGTTCCTGTCCACACAGCAGAATGAGTCTATTGCTGACAGTGATGTACAAACAGAGTGAGCATTTCTGAGGCCCAAAATAAACTGAGTAGTTCACTGAATGAACAATGGACTGTGAGCTCAGTTCCTTCATCATTAGTATGGATTATATATGTATATGTATTATATTAGTATCATATATATCAGGTGCTGCTGCTTTCAGTCATTGTGCAAATGTGCTGTTTGTAAGCTTGTAAAGCTGCAGTCAGCTGAGACTGAAGAAGTCACCTGATCAGTGAGCAAACGTTTCTGAAAACGTCCAGATGAACAGAATCAACCTTTTGGGATCAGCCAGCAATGCAGCATCATTGTTGTTCAGCTTCAGAGGTTTGCAGGAATGAACTGATGACCAGAAACAGCTGCAAAGTCCAAGAAAATACCAGCTGGAGTTCAGCTGCATTTGAAGAAGTCAAAGAAAAGTAAGGATGGCAAAGGGCGACGTTTTCTTCCAAAGAGCTGCAAACATGGTCGACGCCTCATTAGAAGAATCATCTGGACATTTGTGAGGAACTCTAACCAAGAAAGCAACGTCACACAGATCCAACAGACAGTTTCCATGACTGCAAGTGTTGAGTGGAAAAATGCTACATTGCATTATTGCATCCTCTCACCACAGGAGGCGCTGTTGGCACCACTGATTGCTGATCAGCTGTTCTCTGATGATCTGATTGATACTGTGAATAACGGGACTCACTGAACTCTGTGACACAGTGAAGATTACAGAGTTTAACTTCACCCTTTAAGACTGACCACAGAACCAAGTCCACCAGAGCTTTTGTTATATTTTTACATGCTGTGGAGCCATTTGTGGGAGCATTTCAAGTTGCTATACATCAATACAACTGTTATAGCCCTAATTTTAATAATATGTATGCATTAAGTCCATAGTAACTACATAAACTGCAAAAACAACCTCTGCTCATCCATCTCTGTGTGTATCAGGATACATTTGGTTCATGATACACAGAAAAATCAGAGTTATTACCTGTAATAAATGTGAAAGATTCCTGCAGTGATAACCAGGCAGGACTGAAACACATCCAAGCTGTCACCACGGTAACAGCAGCGTCCATCCACAGGTGAGGGGAGGAGCAAAAAGAGGGACTTTCACCATTTTACACTAAAAAAACTCAACTAATGTTTCTAATATGAAACAAATAAGCCCACATTAATGTGAGCGTTTATTAAATAATAATAATCATGATTTCCTCCTGATCTCATTTCCACAGCAGAGAAAACTGTGGTGTATATTGAGGCGGAGGGTGTGGTCTGTGGCTCAGGTGTAGAGTGAGGGTGGGGTGCACCACAGCAGCATGCTGGGACTGCTGAGGGTGGAGGAGGGAGTGATGATGACATCAGAGCTGCAGCACAGAGACCAGTGAACACACAGTCTGTTCATCTTTGCATAGATACAATATACAGCACAATATTGAATGACAGACACGCTGTGGGAGCTTCCACAGATACACTGACGTCAGCATCCAGAGTCCTCCTGCTGCTCCCCCCTCAGAGCCCCGTGATCAGCACCAACACATTCAGTTAGATGACAGAGTCCAGCTGCAGCTAGAATCAGCTCCCCTCTGTGAACAACAGCACAGCGTCAGTGTTTCACACTCAGTGAAAGGAGGAAACAGCAGAAGAACACCATGTGTGCTACGTTTCCCAGGACACACTACAAACTGCACAAATACAGAGCAGCACGTGGAAGGACCTGCAGCTGCATTTACAGAGCTGCAGACAGCGTGATGTCCTGTATGGACAGGTGGAAGGAACCAAGTCCTCAGCTGGAACACTCGTGTTTGTCCACAGACAGGAAACACAGCAGGAAACTTCCTCACAGAAGTGCAGCTCATGGATAACACACTTCCTGTCAGTCAGAATGAGGCTGCAGCCAAACACAGAAAGGTGTTTTTGTCCAGATGAGCCCAGAGAAGAAACACGAGTGTTCACAGACATCAGAAGCTCAGAGAGGTGAAACATGAGGTTGGAGTCCTCGTCAGCATCCAGAAGAGCTGCTGTGAAACCCTGAGTACTCATGACAGACTCTGATGGCACAAACACATCATGATTCAAACAGAAAGACAAACATGGAGCTCCTGATCCTCCTGCATGAGAACAAGCTGACATGAGCGCTGTGTCTGAGAGTGTCTCCCTGTCACAGTGACAATAACACAGCTGCTGCTCACAGTCATTAAACTGACCTGAGGTCAGCTGTGCTCCTTACATATGAACCATGTGACCTCACATCAGTGCTGTGGATGACTGTAGTCATAGAAGAGTAGAGCTGTAGCAGGTGGTGTGAGGAGGAGGTGGTGTATTCTAGTTAACGCAGTACTGAAACACTCCAGCAGAGGGCGCTGTTAAGTCCTTATTGTAACACAGTTACTGTGTGCAGTTAGACTTCATACATAATCTGCACTTATTTCCATCAGACATGCTGTCAGTAAATGATTGGTTTCTATTGATTCTACTTCCTGTTGACTCGTTTGATGACAGTGAAACAATCATAACAAAGTAAGTAAGAACAAATGACTTAATCTGTAACATAATAAGATGTAAAGAAACATGTAACTGAGTATCCAGCTTCATTTGCAGAATGTTTGATTTGCCAGCAACTGAATGCTTCCACACACAAACCCGGCATAGTGAGTGAAGCAATGCTACTTAACAAATAGCAAATCATAGCAAATACATAGAAACAGAATAATGTGTTTAATATGCAAAAGAAGAAGAAGAAGTAAACGCATATGGGACAAATGGAGACCATTGCAACTCATCCACCAGTGGGGTAAAAAGAGCAACCAAGAAAGTGGCAGCCTGCACGGCCACAGATGTGCTGGAGGAGCTAGAAGCTCTACCCATGGAGAAACTCCTGGAGAACCTTGCTAAGCCTAACAGGGGACAGGTACTTCTGCCCAACCTGGCAGCCACAAAGTGAACTCATTTAGGTAAAGATAACCACATGCACCTAACCAGCCTGCACCAGCCTGACATTTCTTCCTCCTAAGTAAAAACCAATGGATGGATTGAACTTAGAGTCTCAGCTCAGTTTTCTATTTTGACCACCTACACCCCAAGATACTCTTTTAAAAAGTGTTGTTTTCAGATCCCTTTGAAGTTGATAAAGGGCCTGTTCATTTTCATTCAGAGGTTTTATTACATAAATGTTACTGTTTTCTTTTGATTTATGCTCCCACTACACTGCACCTCTACAAACAACAATGCCACGGACTGTCAGCTGCTTTTACATGCTGTGAACATGAGTAGGTTTGATCAGAGTTTCAATTATCAAAGAAAAGACAAACTGAGCAAAAAGAAGGAAAAAAAGACCAACTTCTTCCCAACTGACAAGAAAAATACTCGTCATGTTTTCATAATAAAGGATCAGGCTCCCCATTTATGACAGCTTGGACCAATAATGTATGTTACACTGATGCTACTGTAGAGACAGGGTCAACATCTCTATTTAAATATAATTAATATGCAAAACACAATAAAAGTTATACATGAATTATTCATTATTTTTACTATTGATAAAATTCATGTATACTAATCAAAGTTATACATGAGTAACGACATTATTAATAATGATTCATAATAATAATTCTAATGCCAACATGATGACTGTTCATAGCTCCTGCTTTGAAATACTGAACTTAAACATTGACCTGATGAAAGATCACAATTCACAGTGGCCCACTGTCAGAATCATTCTGAATATAAACTCATCGAGTTCATCTGAACCTTTCTCAAATGTGCTGTGAATAAATGCTGCTGCAAGCCACTGTGGGAAAGCTGTGTTATTATCATGGAAACATCTGTGACACATTCACAGAGGACGAGGACACAAAGGGACGACACGCAGAGGCTGTGTTAAAGTCAAAAATCCAAATCCT